>NW_028261381.1:182242993-182371175 GCF_051295495.1 Thamnophis sirtalis | reverse complement strand
AAAGTTGTGTGAATGCAGCCAGAGTTCTCACAAGGAAACAGGGATGGGGGGGAAGGGGGAGGGAGGGGACTCTTCACCTTCCCAAGGTTCACCGTGGCCCCCTGCAGAGCTGTAAACCCACCTGGTGATCTCCCCAACCTCCAAAGGTCAGGGACCACATTGCAACCTTAATACAGGCAGCCCTCCACTTAACAACCAAAATTGGGCTTCCTATCATCCCTAAGCCACGCGGCTGTTCAGTGAAAGCATTGTGCAGCCACAAGGAATTGTATGCCCTTCCTTTGTTTGTTTGTTTTTAATTGAAAGTTTTAAAGAGTTTTACAAATATATACCTTCCCTCCCCACCCCAACCCCATATCCCCTCCCCCTCTCCCTCCCCCCCCCCTCCACAACCTCCCAGAGCAAATACAGGGTATAAACATTTAACAACCATACACTAAAATAAACTAATTAACTTTAGCATCGTACCTTCGCTTATACTTTAACTCCCCTTTTGTAAAGCTAACTTTAGATAAGTTGTCACATTCCTTGCTCCGTCATTCATAAGCTATCTGGAGTTTCTTAGTCCCATATTTATTTTGAATGTAATCAATCCATCTTCTCCATTCCAGCCATGCCCTTTCTTTGCGACGGTCGTTAAGGAAATCATAGACACCCCATCCGCCCCCCCACCCCTTGGCCAAGCCTCCCCCCACCCCAGGCAGAAGTTGGACCTTAAGCCTTCCCAGCTGATACTTCCTGGAAGAGGGGCTTCCCAGATGGGGAAGGGGCATTTGCTGCTCATGTGAAAGATATTTGGGAGAAGATGGTCCCTCCGCTGTCTGGCCCACTTCGATTGGACCAGTCTGGCTGGGCTGAAAGCAGCAACTGGAAATGGATCAGTTGATACGGAGCCTGTTCAAAGCCTGCGGGGGGGGGGGGATCCCGGGGCCAACCTGCCTCCTGGCATCCATCGTGGGGAGGGTCTGGGGGAAGGGGGGAGGGAAGGAGATCCCTGAAGATCCCCGAGGCTGCTTCGCGGGAATAACCGCCCGGCTCCATCCCTGGAGGCAGGAAAAGCCGGGAATCCCTCTGACGCCGCCCCCCATCCCCACCCTGTGCCTAGATGCGGGGAGGGGGGCTTGTGGCTTCTCTGCACGAGTCCCTGAATCCAGACTCTAAGAATGAGAAGGAGGAAGATGAAGATTAGAGGAGCAGGGAGAAAGAGGAGGAGGATGGAAAGGAGGAAGAAGGAGGGGAGGGAGGAGCAGAGGGAGTAGAGGAGGAGTGGAGGGAGGAGGAGGAGGAGCAGGAGGAGGGGAGGGAGGGAGAAGGAGAGGAGGCAGGAACAGGAGTGGAGGGAGGAAAGGATTAAGGGAAGAAGAGGATGAAAGAGAGGAGGAGGAGAGCAGAGAGAGGAAGAGGAGGATGGAAAGGAGGGAGGGAGAAGGAGGGGAAGGAGGAGTGGAAAGAGGAGGAGGAGGGAGGAAGAGGGAGGGGAGGGAGGAGCAGGAAGATGGGAAGGGAGGAAGGAGGGAGGGAGGGAGGGAGGGAGACAGGAGGGGAGGAAGAGGGGAAGGAAAGGGGGAGGAAGAAATAGGGGAGGGAGGAGCAAGAAAGAAGGAGGTGGAGGAGGACCAGAGGGAGGATGGGAGGAAGAGGAGGAGCAGACCCAGCCATCTCCTCTTTGTGGGCTCTTCTCATACAACCCTCAAATCTTCTTGCCTCTAAGCAGGAAGGGCAGGAGCCCCCTGGAAAAAACGTGACTTGAACCTTTCAGGTGAAGCCTGGCCAAATCCTGCTCCATCACGAAACCAACACGCCTCATTTGGGAATGATTTCCTTTTCTGAGACACCCCCCCCCCCCAATACTTCCTAGGATGGAGAGGTCCATTTCTTCCACAAACAGTCCCATTTCAGTCCCAAGTTCCGCAATACCACGCCAGGATCGAAGGAGTTTCCACCGTTTGGGATGCTGAGAACAGGCCCCAGGCTCTCTCACAAAATGGCTGATGGGGTAGGCGTGGCCCGCTGAGCCACGCCCACTTATCCAAAGGCCACAGAGGGTGTTTTTTTCTAGCTTCCAGGATCCTGTCCAGACACACGCACACCCCCGCCCCGGTTCATCTCCTGCCTCTCTCCGGTGGCTCCCGTCCAAATCTGAAGCTTCGCTGGAACTTCTTGGAAATGTCTTTTGTCATGAATTTGTTTATTGTCCCGTGTTTATAAGCGCTCTTCCTTTAGAAGTCCCCAAAAGCAGGAACAAGAAAACATCTGCAAAAAGAAGAGGGTGGGGGGTGGAACAATTAAAACAAGCTGTCCTACGACAAGGTTATAAAAGTACAACGTGGCACTCTCTGTGCCGAGAAGAGACAAATAAAGCTCATGTTGCCGGATAGACTTTTAATCTGCCGAAACTAGTTTTCAAGGCTTGTTGTTGTTGTTGGTTTTCAAAGGAATAATTTAAAAAAAAGGATAAAAGAAAAATTGGGGGTGTCTGGACTCTGCTAGATGCCTTAGGGGGCTAAGACGCTGAGCTTGTCGATCAGAAAGGCCGGCAGTTCAGCAGTTCGAATCCCTAGCACCGCGTAACGGAGTGAGCTCCCGTTACTTGTCCCAGCTTCTGCCAACCTGCCCTGTTTCCCCGAAAATAAGACCTTCCCCAGATAATAAGCCCGATCGGGCTTTGGAACGCATGCGCTAAAATAAGTCCTCACCAAAAATATTGCAACACAGCAGCAGCCGCGAGGAGACCACGCTCACCGTCTCTTCCTGCACCTCAAAAATAACAAGACCTCCCCGAAAATAAGGCCAAGCGCTTATATCAGGGGTCAAAAGAAAATGAAATCCTGTCTTGTTTTTTGGGGAAACACAGTCGCAGTTCGAAAGCAGGTAAAAAATGCAAGTAGAAAAACAGGAACCACCTTTGGTGGGAAGGGAAGAGCGTTCCGTGTGGCTTCGGGAGTTGAGTCATGCCGGCCACAGGACCACGGAGACGTCTTCGGACAGCGCTGGCTCTTCGGCTTTGAAACGGGGATGAGCAGCGCCCCCTAGAGTGGGGAACGACTGGCACAGATGTGCGAGGGGAACCTTTGCCTTTACCTTTAGAATCTGCTGGATCCTTTGGCGCCTGGAAGCACCGCATTGGGCATCCAAGAGGCAGCGAGCGGGGTGCCAAGATTCCCTGGGTGATCCCCCAATCGAGGTGGTTTCTGAATGGAGCAGAGTGACGTTGGGTGAAACTTCCCTTCTTCTAGGAAACACACACGCACACACGCACGCGCACACACACACCCAAGAGGCAAACCTTGTTGAGCCTTTTCCTCCGCGTCTCTTTCTGATCTCTAATCTTTGTTTCCTTTGGGGGGGGCTGTTTTACGTTAAGGGGTTTGCTTAGCAGCTACTGGATTTGGCCAGAAACCTTTGCCGTTTCTGTGGTCTTTGTTGCGGCTCCTTTGATGCTGGGAGAAATCCCCAGTTTCCCCAGAGTCCTCGCCACACAGATGTTCATGTGCACGCGCGCACACACACACACACACACACACACACACACACACACACACACACAAATAGAGGGAGGGAGGGACAGGCAGACACAGACTGATAATAGGTAGATAGGAAGATGAGATATAGATACATATATAGATAGATGATAGACAGACAGCTAGATAGCATAGGAAGATGATAGATATGGCAGGTAGATAAGTCGACACATAGATGATAGACAGAAAGATAGACACAGACAGAGATAAATCAATAATAGGCAGACAGACAGACAGGTGGATGATAGGTAGGATAAGAAGATTAGATAGGTAGGTAGGTAGGTAGGTAGGTAGGTAGGTAGGTAGGTAGGTAGGTAGGTAGGTAGATGATAGATAGAGAGATGATAGATAGATAGATAGATAGATAGATAGATAGATAGATAGATAGATAGATAGATGGATGGATGGATGGATGGATGGATGGATGGATGGATGGATGATAGGTAGAGAGATAGACAGACAGAGAAAGACAGATGGCTGATAGGATAAGAAGATTAGATAGATAGATAGATAGATAGATAGATAGATAGATAGATAGATAGATAGATAGATAGATAGATAGATAGATAGATAGATGATAGATGATAGATAGATAGATAGATAGATAGATAGATAGATGATAGATAGATAGATAGATAGATAGATAGATGATTGATAGATGATAGATAGATAGATAGATAGATAGATAGATAGATAGATAGTTAGATGATAGATAGATGATAGATAGATAGATAGATAGATAGATAGATAGATAGATAGATGATAGATAGATAGATAGATAGATAGATAGATAGATAGATAGATAGATAGATATGATAGATGATAGATAGATAGATAGATAGATAGATAGATAGATAGATAGATAGATAGATAGATAGATAGATAGATAGATAGATAGATAGATAGATAGATAGATAGATAGATAGATAGATAGATAGATAGATAGATAGATAGATAGATAGATAGATAGATAGATAGATAGATAGATGATGGATGATAGGTAGAGAGATAGACAGACAGAGAAAGACAGATGGCTGATAGGTAGGATAAGAAGATTAGATAGATGATAGATAGATAGATAGATAGATGATAGATAGATAGATAGATAGATAGATAGATAGATAGATAGATAGATAGGGAAAGAGAAAGAGAGAGAGAGAGAGAGAGAGAATGGACAGAGAGAGACAAATACAGAAAGAAGACAGACTGACCACTGCATTGACCCCCGTAGTTGCCTTCTTTAGAGGGAGGGAGGGGGCAGGCAGGTGACCCCAGGCCTTCCTTAAAGGAACGTCAGAAGCTGGAAGGGGAGACCTCTCCCCCTCTGGGGCCGGCCTCCCCTCCTTCCTTCCCTGTAGCTCCCACTCGGTGCAGCAGTGAAATAGGCACCGTCAGTGTGTCTCCATTTCCATCCAGCCCCCCTCCCCCATTTCAGCTGGCCCAAAGTGACAAAGCCAAGTCCGAGAAGGGGGTCGCTCGAAGCCCCCGAAAGAAGATTCTTTGCCTCTAAAGGGAACTTGGCCAAAGTTTTTTCGAGTTCAGTCTCTTTATTCGGCCGGCCTTTTCGCATAAAATCCCCGCAGAATTCCACTCTATTCTACATAACAAAGATCTACCTCCTTCAGGCAGAGCCATAATAGGAATCCCAAAGCCCTTTCATTACATCATCACCCAGCAAGAGTCAACCAAGCTTAGGACTCTGGACAGCCTACCGAGTTGCCCCCTGTATGACCCCCCCCCCAATGGGAATCTGTCAACTAAGTTGCCCTTGGATTGGTTTCCTAGGAGGCCCAACACAAAAGGCAAACAAGTTGAGAAGTGGGGGGTGGGCATGGGGGTGAGACTAAATGATCTCCAGGTTCATTTTCAAAGGATTGAGGCTTTGGCTTGAAAGGAAGGGCGTGGAGGAAGCCTTTGGCGGAGCATCGTCATGACTTGGGCGCATATGTCCAACATGTGTTAGTTTCCGTAGCAACAGCCATTGGAAAACATTTTGGCCTTTCCCTTGAGTTATTGATCTGCGCTTGAGAAGAAGGGGGAAGGAGGGAGGGAGGGAGGGGAGGGAGGGAGGGAAGGAAGGAAGGAGGGAGGGGCTGGATCATAAATGGAGGGGGGTGGAGAGCCAGGCTAGAGACATTGGGCAAGAGGTTCATTGTATAGGTTGCCACCCTGATCTTGTAGAGTCATGTTAGCAACTTTAAGATGGGTGGACATCCTCTCGAGCTTCTCCTTCTTCTCCTCCTTCTCCCTTCCATCCTTCTCTACCACCTCCTTCTCCTTTTGCTACTTCTCATCCTTCTACCTCATCCCCATTCTCCTTCTCTCTTTCCTCATTCTTCTTCTCCTCCTCCACTTCATCTTTCTTCTCCTTCTTCTCGTTCTTCTTCTCCTTCTCCCTCTGATCTTTATCCTCCTTTTTCTACTTCTCCTTCTCCCCCTTCTTCTCCTCCTTCTCTCTCATCCTCCTTCTCCTTCTCTCCCCACCCTTTTTCTTCTCCTTCTTTCTCTGGTTCTCCTTCCCTCCTGCTTTCTTTCCCCCCTTCTTCTCCTTCTCCCTCTGATCCTTCCTTCTCCATCTCATCTTTCTTCTCCTCCTCCTCCTCCTCTCCTCTTTCTTTCCCTGTTCTTCTCATCCTTCTCATTCTCCCTCTGATCCTTCTTCTTCTCCCCCTCCTCCTTCTCCTCCTTCTCCTTCTCCCTTGTCCTCCTTCTCTCCCCACCCTTCTTCTTCTTCTTCTTCTTCTTCTTCTTCTTCTTCTTCTTCTTCTTCTTCTTCTTCTTCTTCTTCTTCTTCTTCTCCTCCTCCTCCTCCTCCTCCTCCTTCTCCCTCTGATCCTTTTCCTACGTCTCCTTCTCCTCCTACTCCTTTCTCCCCCCCCTTCTTCTTCTCCTTCTCTCCCTGATCCTTCTCCTCCTCCGCCTCGTCCTCCTTCTCTCCTTTTCTCCCCCCCCCCTCCTCCTCCTCTTGCCAGAGTGACCGTCCCCTGTGGGTGTCCAGCCTCCAACTCTCCCTCCCTTGCCCGAGGAGGCGCGTGCTCTCCCAGCCAAGCCACCTGCTTGCCCCGGCGCGTCCTTCGGGGGCGGAATTGAATTGTCAGGATGAAAGCGGGGCGTTTGAGGCGCTTGTTGGAGGCTCCTCTGGATGGCTGCGTTGTGGTTGAGGCTGTCACAGCGAAGGGACGGACGGGAGGCTTCTTGGCCAGGCTCCGTCCCCGCCAGGAGCTGCGATCCTCCCCATCTGGAGCCTGCCGTAACCTGATCCCCCGGGGGCTTTTGCTTAGAACTGGCGACCTCCGAGTCTCACAAATCTCCTTTAAATATTTACCTTGTCTTGTTAAATAGAACATAATCCCCAATTAATTGAACTCTTGGCAGGGTGAAAGGATCTCTCTCTCTCTCTCTCTCTCTCTCTCTCTCTCTCTCCACACACACACACACACACACACACACACACACACAAACCTCCTTTCTATCTCCTCTCTCTCTCTTTCTCTCCCTCCCTCCCTTTCTTTCTTTTTTTCTATTTCTCTCTCTGTCCTCTTTTATTTCTCTCTGTGTGCCTCTTTCACTCTCTATGTCTCTTTTTCTATCTCTCTGTTTTTCTCTCTATCTCTATCTCTTTATCGTCTCTCCCTCCCTTTCTTTTTTCTCTGTCCTCTCTTTCACTCTCTCTTCGTCTCTCTCTTTTTCTCTCCTCCCTACCTCCCTATTTCTTTTTCCTCCTTCTTCCTCTCCTCTCCCTCATTCGTGCTTTCTATGTCTCTCTTTCTATCTGTCTCTTTCTCTCTATGTCCCTCTCCCTCCCTTTCTTTTTTCTTTCACTCTCTCTTTTACTCTCTCTTCTCTCACACACACTCTCTGTCTCTCTCTCTCTTCCTCCCTCTCTTTCTTTTTTCTCTTTCTCTCCTCTCTTTCTCTCTGTCTGTGTGTCTCTCTCTCTTTCTATGTCTCTCTTTCTCTTTATGACTCTCTCTTTCTCTTCTATCCCCTTTCTTTCTTTTTCCTGTTTTCTCTCTCTCCTTTCTCTTTCATTCTCTCTCTCTCTCTCTCTAGTGCTCTCCTGCAAGTTTTCCTTGCAGAAAAATGGATCCTGTCTTCTTTTTCACATTTCACAGAGATCACAAGGCTGCAGAAAATTTTGTGTGCACAGTTTGGGGGTCTGGGGGAGACCAGGTTGCACCCCAAATGCCCTCGGCTTCCTGTCAGCCCTGTGAGGAAGACAGACCGAGAAACTCATGCCAAAAAAACCTCTACTTTTATTGGAATAAGGAGAGCAAAGGAGCAAAATTGAATGTGCTTTATCTTGAAGTAAGTTAGGGAGGAATTCGCCTGGAAACTTCTTCTCAGCTTCTTGGTTTGGGCTCAAGGCCTGTTTTGTCTGACTGTTCCATGGCAGTGGCTCTTCATCCCACTACATACATGTTGTTTACGTTTACGTTTACGTTTACGTTTACATTTACATTATTTATATTTATATTATTTACATTTAATACCACTTTATAAGGCCTTGGGAAGGCCATACTTGAAATACTGCATCCAGTTTTGGTCTCCACGATGTAGAAAAGATGTGGAGACTCTGGAAAGAGTGCAGAGAAGAGCAACAAAGGGACTGGAGACTAAAACATATGAAGAACAGTTGCAGGAACTGGGAATGTCTAGTTTAATGAAAAGGAGGACCAGGGGAGACATGATAGCAGTCTTCCAATACCTCAGGGGTTGCCCCAAAGAAGAGGGAGTCAAACTATTCTCCAAGGCACCTGAGGGTAGAACAAGAAGCAATGGGTGGAAACTAATCAAGAAGAGAAGCAACTTAGAACTGAGGAGGAATTTTCTGATAGTTAGAACAATTAACCAGTGGAACAGAAGTTGCCTCCAGAAGTTGTGAATGCCCCAACACTGGAAGTCTTTAAGAAGACGTTGGATAGCCATTTGTCTGAACTGTATAGGGTTTCCTGCCTAGGCAGGGGGTTGGACTAGAAGACCTCCAAGGTCCCTTCCAACTCTGCTAGTGTATTGTATTGTGTTGTATTATAGCAATAGCAGTTAGACTTATATACCGCTTCATAGGTCTTTCAGCCCTCTCTAAGCGGTTTACAGAGTCAGCTTATTGCCCCCAACAACAATCCGGGTCCTCATTTTACCCACCTCGGAAGGATGGAAGGCTGAGTCAGCCTTTGAGCCGGTGAGATTTGAACAGCCGAACTGCAGAACTGCAGTCAGCTGAAGTAGCCTGCAGTGCTGCATTTAACCACTGCGCCACCTCGGCTCTATTAAGGAAGGAAGGAAGGAAGGAAGGAGGAAGGAAGGAAGGAAGGAAGGAAGGAAGGAAGGAAGGAAGGAAGGGGCAAGAGGCTGACTCTATAAACTGCTTAGAGAGGGCTGAAAAAGCACTGTGAAGCGGTATATAAGTCTAAGGGTGATCGCTATTGCCATTAATCACAGATAAAAATAAAAATTAAATAAAAGGGCAGAAATAAAACAATTCACACTGGATTGTCCCATGGTGAGTTGGGCATGGACCTCTGGTGGGTTCCAGTCGGTACAGCCGTACCGCTAATATCCGGGAGCAGCTGGCCACCATACCGGTACGGTGGCTCGTTTGGCCCACCTGCTCACCCGCGTTCTATACCTGTTTTTAAAGCAACCGGCCAACTGCACACGCGCACACAGTGTGCGCCACCTAAGCAACCTCCAACAAGCAGCTGGGTGTCACAGGGCGTTGGAGTGCGCATGTGTGCATTGGGTGCGTACACAAACAGGATGCCCTACCTCGTGAGCAGAGTACCGGTCGGGGCCCACCACAGGCATGGAGAGCCATCTATCTGGAATGGTATAAGGTCTCCACCTGGAGCGGAGGGTTGGACTAGAAGGCCTCCAAGGTCCCTTCCAAACTCTGCGATTTTAGAAACCGATAAAAACCCCATCTCGATCCCATAAGGCTTGAGAACGGCCTCCGTCTGAACCGAAGCTGGACAGCCTCCGGTTCCCATCGTGGCTTGCAAAGGACGGGTCAAAGGTCAGGCAGCCGGAAAGTGGGAATTCTCCTAATATTTGGAAGTCAGAATCTCATCTTCATCTCTCCCCCCCCCCCCCCCGCTTCCACTCTTCTCCTGGAGCCCAGCCTAAATTGCTTTCAGCTTCAGGCCTCTCCCGGAAGGGCGAAGAGGGGAGGGGGCTGCCGGGAGCTTTTAAAAGCCCAGGGCAGCTGCGTCCTCCGTCACCCCCGACGGACTGTGGAGGATGGGCTGGGCATTGTTGTCCTCTTCTTCCCATAAAACTCTCCGTCCCTCCCGGGTTGATTTACGAGCAGAGATTTCGCCCCGTTTCTCTGCTAAAAGAGGTCACACAGGAGATCCCACCCCCCCTCGCAAACACCTGAGGTTCAAGAGACCCCCCCCCCAAAAATGAAGAAGTGGTAAAACAGGGGGGACCCCACAAGGCTGGAGAAGGAGCTCAGCTGGGAAGATTGTTTGATGGATGGGTGGATGGATGGATTCGCCTGGACTGTTTTTGCATCTAATTCAAGGCCGTGAACGTATCCGACGCTGCTCCTTCCTCCAGTTTGCCCCAACGCAACAACTCCGTCAGGTGGGCTGGGCTGAGAGAGGAGCACTGGCCCAAAGTCACCCAGCTGGCTTTCATGCCTAAGGCAGACCTAGAACTCACCGTCTCCTGGTGAATCGTCCAAAGTCATCAGTTGACTTTCATGCCTAAGGCAGAACTAGAACTCACCGTCTCCTTGTGATGGGCCCAAGGTCACCCAATTAGCTTTCATGCCTAAGGCAGAACTAGAACTCACCGTCTCCTTGTGATGGGCCCAAAGTCACCCAATTAGCTTTCATGCCTAAGGCAGAACTAGAACTCACCGTCTCCTTGTGATGGGCCCAAGGTCACCCAATTAGCTTTCATGCCTAAGGCAGAACTAGAACTCACCGTCTCCTGGTGATGGGCCCAAAGTCACCCAATTAGCTTTTATGCCTAAGGCAGAACTAGAACTCACCGTCTCCTTGTGATGGGCCCAAGGTCACCCAATTAGCTTTCATGCCTAAAGCGGAATTAGAACTCACCGTCTCCTTGTGATGGGCCCAAAGTCACCCAATTAGCTCATGTCTAAGGCAGAACTAGAACTCACCGTCTCCTTGTGATGGGCCCAAGGTCACCCAATTAGCTTTCATGTCTAAGGCAGAACTAGAACTCACCGTCTCCTGTAGATGGGCCCAAGGTCACCCAATTAGCTTTCATGCCTAAGGCAGAACTAGAACTCACCGTCTCCTGGTGATGGGCCCAAAGTCACACAATTAGCTTTCATGCCTAAGGCGGAACTAGAACTCACCGTCTCCTGGTGAGGGGCCCAAGGTCACCCAATTAGCTTTCATGCCTAAGGCAGAACTAGAACTCACCGTCTCCTGATGAGGGGCCCAAAGTCACCCAATTAGCTTTCATGCCTAAGGCGGAACTAGAACTCACCGTCTCCTGGTGATGGGCCCAAAGTCACCCAATTAGCTTTCATGCCTAAGGCGGAACTAGAACTCACCGTCTCCTGGTGATGGGCCCAAAGTCACCCAATTAGCTTTCATGCCTAAGGCAGAACTAGAACTCACCGTCTCCTGATGAGGGGCCCAAAGTCACCCAATTAGCTTTCATGCCTAAGGCGGAACTAGAACTCACCGTCTCCTGGTGATGGGCCCAAAGTCACCCAATTAGCTTTCATGCCTAAGGCAGAACTAGAACTCACCGTCTCCTGGTGATGGGCCCAAAGTCACCCAATTAGCTTTCATGCCTAAGGCAGAACTAGAACTCACCGTCTCCTGATGAGGGGCCCAAAGTCACCCAATTAGCTTTCATGCCTAAGGCAGAACTAGAACTCACCGTCTCCTGGTGATGGGCCCAAAGTCACCCAATTAGCTTTCATGCCTAAGGCAGAACTAGAACTCACCGTCTCCTGATGAGGGGCCCAAAGTCACCCAATTAGCTTTCATGCCTAAGGCGGAACTAGAACTCACCGTCTCCTGGTGATGGGCCCAAAGTCACCCAATTAGCTTTTATGCCTAAGGCAGAACTAGAACTCACCGTCTCCTTGTGATGGGCCCAAGGTCACCCAATTAGCTTTCATGCCTAAAGCGGAATTAGAACTCACCGTCTCCTTGTGATGGGCCCAAAGTCACCCAATTAGCTCATGTCTAAGGCAGAACTAGAACTCACCGTCTCCTTGTGATGGGCCCAAGGTCACCCAATTAGCTTTCATGCCTAAGGCGGAACTAGAACTCACCGTCTCCTGGTGAGGGGCCCAAGGTCACCCAATTAGCTTTCATGCCTAAGGCAGAACTAGAACTCACCGTCTCCTGATGAGGGCCCAAAGTCACCCAATTAGCTTTCATGCCTAAGGCGGAACTAGAACTCACCGTCTCCTGGTGATGGGCCCAAAGTCACCCAATTAGCTTTCATGCCTAAGGCGGAACTAGAACTCACCGTCTCCTGGTGATGGGCCCAAAGTCACACAATTAGCTTTCATGCCTAAGGCGGAACTAGAACTCACTGTCTCCTGGTGAGGGGCCCAAGGTCACCCAATTAGCTTTCATGCCTAAGGCAGAACTAGAACTCACCGTCTCCTGATGAGGGGCCCAAAGTCACCCAATTAGCTTTCATGCCTAAGGCGGAACTAGAACTCACCGTCTCCTGGTGATGGGCCCAAAGTCACACAATTAGCTTTCATGCCTAAGGCGGAACTAGAACTCACTGTCTCCTGGTGAGGGGCCCAAGGTCACCCAATTAGCTTTCATGCCTAAGGCAGAACTAGAACTCACCGTCTCCTGGTGATGGGCCCAAAGTCACCCAATTAGCTTTCATGCCTAAGGCGGAACTAGAACTCACCGTCTCCTGATGAGGGGCCCAAAGTCACCCAATTAGCTTTCATGCCTAAGGCGGAACTAGAACTCACCGTCTCCTGGTGATGGGCCCAAAGTCACCCAATTAGCTTTCATGCCTAAGGCAGAACTAGAACTCACCGTCTCCTGGTGATGGGCCCAAAGTCACCCAATTAGCTTTCATGCCTAAGGCAGAACTAGAACTCACCGTCTCCTGATGAGGGGCCCAAAGTCACCCAATTAGCTTTCATGCCTAAGGCGGAACTAGAACTCACCGTCTCCTGGTGATGGGCCCAAAGTCACCCAATTAGCTTTCATGCCTAAGGCAGAACTAGAACTCACCGTCTCCTGGTGATGGGCCCAAAGTCACCCAATTAGCTTTCATGCCTAAGGCAGAACTAGAATTCACCGTCTCCTGTGGATGGGCCCAAAGTCACCCAATTAGCTTTCATGCCTAAGGCAGAACTAGAATTCACCGTCTCCTGTGGATGGGCCCAAAGTCACCCAATTAGCTTTCATGCCTAAGGCAGAACTAGAACTCACCGCCTCCTGGTGAGGGGCCCAAAATCACCCATTTAGCTTTCTTGCCTAAAGCGGAACTAGAACTCACCGTCTCCTGGTGATGGGCCCAAAGTTGTCCAATTAGCTTTCATTCCTAAAGCGGAACTAGAACTCACCGTCTCCTGGTGATGGGCCCAAAGTCACCCAATTAGCTTTCTTGGCTAAAGCGGAACTAGAACTCACCGTCTCCTGGTGATGGACCCAAAGACTCTCTCCCTCATCCATAAGAGGAAGAGGAGGAAAAAGCTCAGCTCTTTTTGAGACCCAGAGAGGGGGGGGGGTGCCTGGCCAGTGAAAACCCAAAGCCCTTCCATATGATTGAATTGTACCGATAATCCTTGACTTGCAACTGTTCGTGTAGTGACGGTTCAAAGTTACAACGGCACACAAACGAAGTGACCAATGATGGTTTTTCACGACCTCTGAAGCATCCCTACCGTCATGTGGTCAAAATTTTGGGAGTTTTGGCCATTGGCTCGTATTTATGACGGCTGGAGAATCGGGGGCGGGGAGGGGTTGTCATATCTCTTATACAAGGTCATAAAACGGGGCAAAATTGATTGAACACATGTCTCGCTTAGCAACAGAAGTGTCAGTGGTGGTCATAAAGCGAGGACTCTCTTGCAGCCACCTCTTGTGATGGGCCCCTTCCTCTGTTCTTCTGTCTCACACTGAAACACCCCCCCCAATACTGCAGTGGACTCTGCTCAGGTAGGCGGGGCCTCCTGGGGACACCGGAGAGGAAGACCCCCAAAGGAGCAAGGCGAGGAGACCACCTGCCCCTCTCCGTCAGCCAGGCCAGCCGCGTGTCTGGAGGCTGCCCGGCGGTGGAAGCCGATCTTCGTGGGAACAGCCCCTGGGGGGTCCCTGCTCAACCCCCATCTGGGGGCTCCCCAGTCCTTTCCTTTCCCCCTTTCCTTTCATTTCCCTCTCCTCCGCCCCCTTTTCTTCCTTTCTTTCTTTTCTTTACTTTTCCCTTCCCTCCCTCATATATTTTCTTTTCTTTCCTGTTCCTTTCCTCATATATTTACTTCCTTTTCTCCGTCTTTCTTTCATCTCCTCCGTCCCTTCCTTTTCTTCCCTTCCCATCTATTTCTTTCCATTTCTTGCCTTCCTTTGTTCTTTTTTTTCTTCCTTTTCATTCCTTTTCTTTCCTTTTCCTTCCTCCCTCTCTCTCATCTCTCTTTCCTTCCTTCCTTCCTTCCAGCCTCCCATTCTCTCTCCTTCCTTCGTTTCTTCCACCCTCCCATTCTCTCACCTTCCTCCCTTCCCTTCTTTTTCCTTCCCTCTTCATTCTCCTTCCTTCCTCCTCTCCTCCATTCTTCCTTCCCATTATTCACCTTCCTTCCTTCCACCTTCCCATTCTCTCTCTCCTCCCTTCCTTAATTATTTCCTTCCTTCCCTTCTTTTTCCTTCTCTCTTCATTCTCCTTTCTCTTCCTTCCTCCTCCCCTCCATTCTTCCTTCGCATTATTCTCCTTCATTCCTTCCTTCCACCCTCCCATTCTCTCCTTCCTTCCTTCCTTCCTTCCTTCCTTCCTTCCTTCCTTCCTTCTTTCTTTCCTTCCTTCCTTCCACCCTCCCATTCTCTCCTTCCTTCCTTCCTTCCTTTCTTCCTTCCTTCCTTCCTTCCTTCCTTCCTTCCTTCCTTCCTTCCTTCCACCCTCTGATTCTCTTTCCTTCCTTCTCTCCCTCCCTCCCTTCCTCTCACCTCTTCCTCCCTCCCCTCCCCTTTTCCAGCAGGGGAAAGGGAACTCAGGACAAGCATCCCTGAACCTGCAGCCGAAATCTGACTTGTCCCTTAGAACCTCCACTTGCAGCCATAAAATTATTCCAGCTGTTTTGCCTCTGGCGTCATTTCAAGCTAATTGTTCACACATGTCCTGGGGGGGGGACCCCCGCAGAGCCTCCCATCATCTGAGCTTGGGCAGAATGGGGAGGGGGAGGTTGGCAACAAAATGCAGCAGTGGGGACCCTCCTGCCCCCTACCTCCCCCCTCTGCCTCCCGTGCAGGCTTTCAGCTGCCCATCCGCAAAGTGAGGGGCCTGCATGGACCCCACCTGAGATGGAGACTCCGGCAGAGCCCAGAAGCAGAGAAACCACCCCCAATTCCATAGCAGTAAAAGAGCCCCACTGGAGCAGAGAACTGCAAACAAGAATAAAATAAAATAAAAAATAAAATAAAATAAAATAAAATAATAAATAAAATAAAATAAAATAAAATAAAATAAAATAAAATAAAATAAAATAAAATAAAATAAAATAAAATAATAAAATAAATAAAATAAAATAAAATAAAATAAAATAAAATAAAATAAAATAAAATAAAATAAAATAAAATAAAATAAAATAAAATAAAATAAAATAAAATAAAATAAAATAAAATAATAAAATAAAATAAAATAAAATAAAATAAAATAATAAAATAAATAAAATAAAATAAAATAAATAAATAATAAAATAAAATAATAAAATAAAATAAAAAAAATAAAAAATAAAATAAAATAAAATAAATAAAATAAAATAATAAAATAAATAAAATAAAATAAAATAAAATAATAAAATAAAATAAAATAAAATAAAATAAAATAAAATAAAATAATAAAATAAAATAAAATAAAATAAAATAAAATAAAATAAAATAAAATAAAATAAAATAAAATAAAATAAAATAAAATAAAATAAATAAAATAAAATAAAATAAAATAAAATAAAATAAAATAATAAAATAAAATAAAATAAAATAAAATAAAATAATAAAATAAAATAAAATAAAATAAAATATAAAATAAAATAAAATAAAATATAAAATAAAATAAAATAAAATAAAATAATAAAATAAAACAATAAAATAAAATAATAAAACAATAAAATAAAATAATAAACAATAAAATAAACTAAAATAATAAATGAAATGATAAAATAAAATAATAAAATAAACTAAAATATAAAATAGAATGTAAAGTAAAGTAATAAACTAAAATAAACAAATATAAAGTAAAATAATAAAATAAAATAATATAAAATAAACTAAGCTAAAATATAAAGTAAAATAATAAGGTAAACTTAATCTTATCTCAACTAAACTAAACTAAACCTCGATAAAATTGGAAGTTCGTCTGGAACAGGGGTGTCAAACTCCACCAGGCCCAGGGGCCAGATCCCACCCACGGGGCCACCCTGGAAACAGTGACGGACCGGCCCATGGTACCTTTGTCGGCAAAAATGGAGCTCACGATCACGTGCGCAGTTTTAACAAAATTTACCTTCGACGTTACTTCTGGGGAGTAACACTGAGTAACAGCTGAGACGTGGCAATCCGCTCTGCCGTGCCAATCAGCTGAGACGACATAGGTAAGTAGAACACAGGGGCAGCGGGCAAGCAGGCAGGCCCACCTGATTTGTCTGAGCTATCAGTTCGTCCAAACCGATCCAAACTGGCTGAATCCAACCTCTGGTCATGAAACATTTGCAAGAAAACAATCACGTTCAGAGAGCACCAAGGAGCCTACGGTTCTCCTCCTCCTCTTCCTCCTCCTCTTCCTCCTCCTCTTCCTCCTCCTCCTCTTCCTTTCTTCCTCCTCTTCCTCCTCCTCCTCTTCCTCCTCCTCCTCTTCCTCCTCTTCCTCCCTTCTTCTCTTCCTCCTCCTCCTCTTCCTCCTCCTCTTCTTCCTCCTCCTCTTCCTCCTCCTCCTCTTCCTTCTCTTCCTCCTCCTCCTCTTCCTCTTCCTCCCTCCTCCTCCTCTTTCTCCTCTTCCTCTTCTTCCTCCTCTTCCTCCTCCTCCTCTTCCTCCTCCTCATTCTCTTCCTCCTCATTCTCTTCCTCCTCTTCTTCTTCCTTCTTCCTCCTCCTCTTCCTCCTCCTCCTCCTCTTCCTTCTCTTCCTCCTCCTCCTCCTCTTCCTCCCTCCTTCTCCTCCTCTTTCTCCTCTTCCTCTTCTTCCTCCTCTTCCTCCTCCTCCTCCTCTTCCTCCTCCTCATTCTCTTCCTCCTCCTCTTCCTCTTCCTCCTCTTCCTCCTCCTCTTCCTTCTCTTCCTCCTCCTCCTCTTCCTCTTCCTCCTCTTCCTTCTTCCTCCATGTTAAGCACTGGGAAAATTAGGAGGTTCAAATGTCAATTGCAAGATTGAAGGTATAAATCTCCAGCTGCCTCCTTTATAGCCCAAGAGACAAGGGATGGTCCCTTCGTAGTGGGTTTTTTCCTCCATCCATTATGCAGCAGCCGTAAATTGAGGCCCGTTATCGGACGCTGTGGTGTCCGGGAAGCCATGAGTTGCAAAAAGCTTCCTCAACACCTTAACCAGGGCTTCGGAAGTGGTCGGTGTCATAATAACTGCCTCTAACCACTTCAAGTAGGCATCGACCACTACCAGGAAAATCTGCCAGTGGAGGGGCCCAGCAAAATCCAAATGGATCCTGGACCACGGGGGGCCTTAGGAACCTCCCATTCTCTGACCGGAGCAGCTGGAGCCGCCGGATGGGACAGCTGGCACTTTTGGCAGCCATCAACCCAATGGCTAATAGCCTGATCGAGCCCTGGCCACCGTACATAACTCCTTCCCAGGGCCTTCATCTTGACAATGCCAGGATGATTGTTGTGGAGGATGGAGTCCTCCAATCGAGAAGGCATGAGAACCCCTGACAACCCCATAGCAAGCACCCGTCCTGCACCGACGGTTCATGCTGTCCGTTCCTATAGGGGAGGAATCAGGAGGAAACTGGTTCCCTAACCCAGTCCAGGACTTGAGCCAGCACGGCGTCCCTGGCAGATTCCCTGGAAGTATCAGCAGCCGAGAGAGGGGCAGCTAGCTCTTCAACGAGGAGTACCGTCGGGGGCAGGGTCAGCTTCAACCCGAGGAAGAGGGCAGCGGCTAAAGGCATCCGCATGCCCTAACTGCTTCCCGGGACGATAGACCAGCTTATAATTATATGCCGCAAGGAACGTGACCCGACAAATGCACGCCCGACAACAGCACGCCGATACAACCGCGGCAATAAAACCGCGACGTTGACAGCGTGCCGATGAATGAGCACAGAAGCGCGCCGACAAAAGAGCGCCGACAGAAGCACCATTATGGTTAAGATAAGGGTAAGGGTAAGGGTTAGGGTTATGTTTAGGGTTAGGGTTATGTTTAGGGTTAGGGTTAGGGTTAGGGTTATGTTTAGGGTTATGTTTAGGGTTAGGGTTATGTTTAGGGTTAGGGTTAGGGTTAGGGTTAGGGTTAGGGTTATGTTTAGGGTTAGGGTTAGGGTTAGGGTTAGGGTTAGGGTTAGGGTTAGGGTTAGGGTTAGGGTTAGGGTTAGGGTTAGGGTTAGGGTTAGGGTTAGGGTTAGGGTTAGGGTTAGGGTTAGGGTTAGGGTTAGGGTTAGGGTTACCTTTAGGGTTAGATTTAGAGCGCGCTTCTGTCGGCGCACTGTTGTCAGCACGCTTTTGTGTTCATTCGTGCGATTTCGAACTTGCGCTTTTCTCCCCGCAGTTTTGTCAGCACGCTTTTGTCGAGCGCGCATTTGTCGGTGAACCCGCAAGGAACACGGTCCATCGCAACATCTTTGGAGAAAGAATTGGGGGGCGTCTGTTTATCCCCTTCTAGTAACCCAAGTAAGGGTTGATGGTCAGTTGTAAGTTCAATGAAGCGACCGTACAGGCGGTTGTGAAATCGTTTGATTCCAGCTACCGCGGCGGCAAGGGCTTCTTTGTCCAACTGACTATCCGTTCTCTCTGGGGCCGAAAGAGTGCGAGAGAAATAAGCCAGGGGAGCCTCGGTGCCGTTGGGCAGCCGGTGGCTCAGTACAGTGCCCGATCCAAAAGGAGAGAGTGAGCGGCAAGGGGTCGCTGTATTGCATTAAAACAGCGTTAGAGGTAAGAAGGGCTTTGACAGCCATGAAGGCCTCCCTGGCTCCCCACTGCCAGGCTGCCTTGCTATCCAATATGCTCCGGGCTCTGCCAGGGAGGCTTTATGGGGCAAGAAGACGGCATGGAAATTAAGGAGGCCCGAGGAAGCCTGTAGCTGAATCTTGTTGGTAGGCGTTGGAGTCTGTTTAATTGCCTCCAATTTAGGGCGAATTCCCTTAGAACCAATTAAATAGGCTAAAGATTCTACTGAGCGAACCCCTACTTTGCATTGGGACGGCTTGAGTTTCAGGCCAGCTTCCTGGAATTGCGAAGGGACGGCCCTCAGCCTGGCTAGGAGCTCAGTGCGATTCCTTCTGGAAATCAACACATCGTCAAAGTAGGGGACGACTCCAGATACCCCCATGGAGCAGTCGCTCCATGAGACTCTGGAAAATCGCCGGAGCGGCACTTACACCAAATTGAAGTCACTGCCACTGCTGACAATGGGAATGACGTTGCCCTGATCGTCCCGTAACTGGATGAAACACGGTGGCAGGCGCTTCTTGGAGACAGTGGGCATCGAGCGGTTAATTGTGGCCCAGGGAACAATTGATTCGGCAGAGCCGGTGTCCACCTCCATGCTGCGGGGAGCGCCTTCAAGGTGGACACCGAGGTAAATCTTGTTCCTCTGATGCCACATTGGCTATGGCAGGTTGCGGCTGGTCGCGGCTGATTACGAAACAATCTTCCCTTGCTCGGGGTGCCCTAGCGGAAGGTCTGCGGTATGAATATGGATGGCCCAATGGCTGGTTCCTTGAGGGAGAAGGAGCCCGGCAAGCCTTGGCCAGGCGGCCTTTCTTGCCACACTTGCGGCAGATCTAAAACGGAAGAATGCACGAGCGTGAGTTGCTGCCGCACGCAGCGCAAGGGCTCAGAGGCGGCTTCTTTTTGGATCTTCCAGAAGTGGGCATAGTAGACCTGAGACGTCATACGTCATCTTCCTCGGTCTCAGACAAGAGGTCCTCATCCACGTCCTCATGGTGGGCGTCCTCTGACTTGACAGGGGACCCTTGCAGCGGGGAATTTCTGAATTTCTGCTGCGGAATGATTTGACATTCAGCCGCCCGAGCCTCGTCAATAGCCGACTGAAGGGTTAAATCAGGGTGAGGCAGTAGACGGCGGTGTTGGAGCCGCAGATCCCGGACCCCACAGACTAATTGTCCCAGGAGGGAGTCCTCTAAATTTGGGAAGTCACAGCAGCCCTGAGAGAAGGTTTACCGACTGACCCTCCTTTTGTATTACCTGCCTGAAGGGATATCTTCTGGTGATACGGGAGGGCCCCGGGGCGTAATGCGCCTTCAGTTCTTCAAGCAACATCTCCCAGGGCACGGAGTGAAGGGACTGAGGGGCAGACAAAACCCTGGCCGTTCCAAACATCCCAGGGCCACAGGGATTTAGAAATTGTGCTCGCTTCCTGCCGCTAGGCAAGCCCGCCGTATCGTTGGCCTCAAGGAAACACTTGAAGCTCTCTATGTAGGCTTCCCGCGACTCGGTTGTGAGAGAGAAAGCCGCAAGGTGTCTCTTTCACCCTTTCTCCCCCTCTCCTTCACTCTCCCTTTCTTTTTCCCTCTCTCTCCCCTCCTTCTTTCTCTCTCCCTTTCTCTCTCCCTCTTTCTCTCCTCCCTCTCCCCTCTCTCCCTGTGTGTCCCACTCATCCTTCCTCTCTCTCCCTAACTCTCCCTCCCTAACTCTCCCTCCACTCTCTCCCTAACTCTCCCTCTCTCCCCTCTCTCCCTGTGTCTCTCTCACCCTTTCTCTCCTTCACTCTCTCTTCCTTTCTTTTTCCCTCTCTCTCCTCTTCTTCTCTCTCTCCCTTCCTCTTTCTTTCCTCCCTCTCCCCTCTCTCCCTGTGTGTCTCTCTCCCTACCTCTCCCTCCCTACCTCTCCCTCCTCTCTCTCCCTAACTCTCCCTCTCTCTTCTACTCTGTCCCTCCCTCTCTCCCCTCTCTCCCTGTGTCTCTCTCACCCTTTCTCTCCCTCTCCTTCACTCTCTCTTCCTTTCTTTTTCCCTCTCTCTCCCCTTCTTCTCTCTCTCCCTTCCTCTCTCCCTCTTTCTCTCCCTTCTCTTCTTGCGTCTCTCTCCCACTCACCCTTTCTCTCTCTCCCTAACTCTCTTCCACCCTCCCTCTCTTACTCTCTCCCCCTCCCTCTCTCCCTCCCTCTCCTTCTCTCTCCCCTCCCCCCTCTCTCCCTTTCTCTCTCCCTTTCTCTCTCCCTCTCTTCCTCGTTCTCTCCCTCCCTTTCTCTCCCTCCCTCTCTCTCTCCCCCCACACACCACTCACCCTCGTTCCCACTCTTTCTCCTCCTCCCTCCCTCCCTCTAAATTGCTCCTGCAGCAAGCTTTCTCCTCCTCCCTCGGGCTCTGTCTCCCCTCTGCAAATTAAACTTTTTCAGGGAAGCCAGGAGGGGTCCTGGCCAACGGGATTAGGGCCAACAGGAAGAAATTAAGCCCCTTAATCCTTAATCCACTTAAAAGCACTTCCTGGAACCTTTTTGGCTGGCAGGGAACCCCTTGAAGCTGTCTGAAAACCTCCCCAGGGGGGTCTTTACAGCTCCAGCCCCCCTTCCAGTCCCCACCAGCCCATGCAAAGAAGGGACAAGTCCCCATAAGCCGGCGTGTATTTCCCCCCACAAAGCATCCCTGTTTGGGAACCCACCGGAGGACGTGACCCACACGAAGGCCTCCGAGTCGTGGGCAGAACTGGTGAGGAAGCTATTCCTGGATTGGACCCTTCTGGCTCTTTAATTGCCTCCATATGACAGGAACAGGCCTTACATGGAGACACCGAGCGTGCGAGGGGAACGCGGGGCTCGCAGACACACACACACACCCCCACCGAGACCCTCCCTTTCTTCGCCTCTGTGACTTTGGCTCTCCACAATGAAAGGCAGCTCCGAACAGCTTCAGACGGATGTTTGTGCTTAGCGCCGGCAGACGAAAGAGGCAGCCAACCCCCGAAGACCAAAACGGATGGGGCAGAACAGAACAACCGAGTTGGAAGGGACCTTGGAGGTCTTCTAGTCCAAACCCCCCATTCAGTCAGAAAACCCTATACCCGTGATGGCGAATCTATGGCGTACGCGCGCTGGCCAGCTGATTTTCGGTCTTGACTTTCTGCCGTTTTTTGCCCTTCAGGGAAGCCTCCGGAGGGCGAAAAAACGGCCCACTGTGCAAACCAGAAGTTCAGGAACTTTCCTAGGCCCACCAGAACTCAGAAAACTGGGCCATTTCTGGCCTATGAATGGCCTCTGGGGGAGGCAGGGGAGGCCGTTTTCGCCCTCCCCAGGTTTCAAGAAAGCCGTGTGCGCATGTGCAGGGCAGCAGGTGGGGGTCATGTGTGCATGCGCAGGGGACATGGTGTGCGTGGGGGGGGGCATTAAATTACGGGGGTAGGGTACCCGTTGCTGAAATTTTTGAAGCCCACTCCTGCCCTTGGTGCTCCTCCAGTGGCAAACTTCTAAAGTGGGAATCAGCTGGGGAGGGAGGGATTTTATTAAGACATCATTTCTCAAATTCCCTTTCAGGCTCGTCTTCCCCACCGGTGGCGCATCATCAACCCACCAGCTTCTGTTGCTTTCCGGCAATTACACAGGCCCAGAAACACACATATGAAACACGCCAACCTCAGGAAACTTCCCCTTTCATTCTGGGGCTCACCGCAATCTCGAATGTTTATTTGCGCCGCGAGACAGAGGGCAGAATTATGCCAGGAATGGCTGGTTTGGCTCCGGCAATCCCCTGGAGTCACACTGCGCCCTGGCCAGGAGAAACCAAGAGGGGCTCGTATAACTGTTTCCGTGTTTATTTTGGGGACATGAAAGGAGGAAGGTGGGGGGGTGGGTGAGAGACAGCGTCGCACATCTGGAAAGGAGATTTTGCTCAGATCAAAGATGGCCGTGGAGCGGGGGGAGTTTTATTTTGGATTTTATTCTGGGTTTTGGGGGGAGGGGGGCAGCCAAGGGTGGGACAGGTGCAAGGCGGGGAGGACCCCACGTCTCCCCAGCTGCAGGCCTTTGGCAAGATGTCTTTTGATCCAAGGGGCCTGAGTTAAAAAGGGATGGGCCTTTGGGTCAATTCCAGGCCAGCTGCAACCTTAATCCTCCGAATCAGCCATCCACAGGCACATAGAGATCAACAATGTGTACATGCCCTTCCAAAGAATCACAAAGCTAAACAGGGAAATAAAAAGACAACGATGTCTCCTCACCAGCAATCAACACCTAGGTGTGCAGAGATTAACTCCCAGATTAACATTAAACAATACTGTGATCAAGGAACTTGCAAGAAAAATAAAACGATACTCCCATCAACATTGCCAAGGCAAACCGCCATGTATAAACAGACCAGGAAACCCCACTCCTAGCTGGGTTATCTAGCTCTCGATCACCTGAGTAACTGATTATTTGAGGCATTTGAGTAACTGATCCAGTGGTGGGTTTCCAAAAATTTTGGAACCTCTTCTGTAGGGGTGGCCTGCTTTCCGGGTAACCACCGGTGGAACCTCTTCTAACCGGTTCGGTAGATTTGACGAGCCGGTTCTACTGAACTGGTGTGAACTGGTAGGAACCCACCTCTGACCTGATCCTTTGAGGCACTTGAGTAACTGATCATTTGAGGCGCTGATCCCTTGAGTAACCTGCTACTCAAACAAAGGGAACCCTGCACTGATGCTCCTGCTTTGCACAGTCATTCCTCCTACGGCTTCTTACCACCAACCAACTTCCTTGCCTGGCAAGATTCGAATCAGGATCTCACCAGCCCACCTGAAATTCTGGACCCCTCCCCTCCATCCAAACCACCATCAGGAGGAACAGAAGAGACCTTCCCTCCTGGCTTGAGGCAGGAAACAAGCCCGTCACGCACAGAATATCAGAATACAGAAGAGCAGCGTTGGAAGGGACCTTAGAGGTCCTCAAGGTCCAGGGGTCCCCAACTGGTGGTCTGTGGAACCACTGGTGGTCCGCAGAAGAATTATTTGCATTTTTTATATTGCAATAAATCAGGGGTCCTCAAACTACGCCTTTGGACTGGATGCGTGCAATGAACGCTTGTGTTGCTGCAGAGAGTCTCCCTCTTCGGGGTCTTTTTGTGCAGGTCGGAGGGGGGCAGAAATTCTGACTTGGCATCTGGTGGGGGGCTTGGGCGAAGGCTGGAGGGAAGCGCGGCTAATGGCGAAGAGCCAGAGGGCCTTGTTCCAGTGGGGGCTACATCGTGGCCGGGAACTGGCTGGCCATCTCAGCCTGCTGAGCCTCCAGGTGTGGGTACCTGGCCTTGCACTCATGCAGGTCTTTCCCTCTGCTTGGAAAGCCCATGATCCTAGTCCTCGGTGAGGTGCTTCTGCTGAGCCACCTTCTCGCTCAGATCCAATTTGAACCCAGCTGTTTTGCCAATTCTGGTGGCTGCTTAGTTCCAGCAAGTGCTTCCTGTTGGGGCCCTAAGGAGCCCGGGCGGGCAGGCAAGGAATGGCGGGTAGAGGCTGGCGAGGCGCCCCTCGATGGGAGTGATATCAAGTTGGCTACGCCCACCCAGTCACATGACCCCCCTAGCCACACCCACCCAGCCGGTCATTAGGCAGCTCATATTAATGGTCCGCGGGATTTTAAATTATGAATTTAGTGGTCCCTGAGGTCCAAAAGGTTGGTGACCCCTGACCTAGTCCAACACGGCCCCCCCCAGGAGATCCTACAGTACCATTCCTGACTTCCTCTGGGCTTGACGTAACATGTGATCATGTAAAAAATAATAGAATAATAACAATTATTGGAATAATTGAGTTCGAAGCAGTGGTGGGATTCAGCCGGTTCGCACCTATTCAGGAGAACCGGTTGGTAACTTTCTAAGCAGTTGGGAGAACCGGTTGTTGGAAGAAATCTCCTTTTGTTTTTCCCCGCTTTGCAGGGCTAATCCTGTAAGGAAGGCAGGAAGGGAACATTCTGGTGTTGCTTCTAGCCTCATCTTTATTGCCCTGCTTGCAGAAACTGCCTCTCCGGTTGACCCTGATTCCATTGTCACAGCTAAGGCAAAGCACCCATTGATGTGAGTGGCATTGAGTTGACCACGCCCACCCACTCACATGACCACCAAGCCCCATCTACCCAGATGGTCATTAGGGCAGAGAACCGGTTGGTAAATTATTTGAATCCCACCACTGGTTCGAAGGGAGCCCGCCGTCTGAATTCGGATCTAGTTAGAGAAGCGTGGGACACAGCCAGCGTGATCTGCCTCTGGAGAAGCCAACTTGGAGGCCCGATCCTGATCCCTGTTTATGTTGGGTGGTTGACCTGCAAGGAGGCGGGGAGGGGGGCTCTAATGATTGGGCTTCCTTCCTTCTTGCCAAGTTGCTTTCTTTTCTCAGGGAGTTTGTGGAGGGTCTCTGAACTGCAGAATCCGGAGAGCGATTCTGTTTCCCTGCTAGATATTTTTAACCCGAAGAATAAACACGAGGAATTAGCTTTTAATGGCTTGAAGATCAGGAATAAATCCCCCAGCAATGTGAAAGCAGCCGGCCTCCAGCCAACCATGGGACCTAGAGTAGAACAGAATAACAGAGCCGGAAGGGACCTTGGAGGTCTTCTAGTCCAACCCCCCGCTCGGGCAGGAAACCCTATACCATTTTAGACAAACGGCAGTCCAATCTCAAAAAAAAAATATTTATACATTATTCTTTAACGTATCTAAGTATTTCGTAAACAGTGTATTTTCTGGATCATTCGACATATGCATAGTTCTAATAATGATAATATTCTTCACTTGTATATAATAATGTTCTTCCCTCTTCTAATTTCTACCTTTATTATCTTACCGTTGATAAAACAGATCCCAAGTTAAAAAATATCCTGTGCCTTCTTTATCCTCTGTCTTTCATGTTAACCTATCCATTTCCTATCCAGCCTAATATATTTTTATTATTATATTTTCACCTGTAGGAGTTTCCTCATTTTCCCAGCGTTGTGCAAATACAATTCTCGCTGCTATCGTATAATATTAAATATACATTCCCCTTATCATATTTTTCTGGCAATATACCAAACAGAAATATTTCTGGCTTTAAATCTATGTGTTGTTTTACAACTTTTTCTAACCATGTATGTATTTTTATCCTTTGGGGGGGGGGGCTTTGGGGCATGTCCACCACATATGGTAGTATGAACCGAGTATCTGATTTCATTTTCAGCACTTGGTGGACGTGCTTTTGAATATCTTTGCAGATGCCACCTATAAAACTTTTTATACAGGTTTCCCTTGTACGAACTTGCCATTGTCAATTTATAATAATCGGCGGCCCGATCTGTTCTTGAAAGCCTCTAGTGATGGAGCAGCCACAACTTCTGGTGGCAAGCTGTTCCACTGGTTAATTGTCCTCACTGTCAGGAAATTTCTCCTTCCTTCCAGGTTCCTTCTCTCTTTGGGTTAGTTTCCATCCATTTCTTCTCGTCCCAGTTTCTGGTGTTTTGGAGAATAGCTCGACATGTAGCCCCGACAAGATCGCAAAAGTCCGTTTCAGGAATGCTGCACCGCTAAGGAGAGATGGACGTAAAATGAAATCCATTTTTTAATCCTTCTTTGCTCGAAATGTACATTCGAAATACTGTATGGCTGCTAACATGCATCATTTTTTAAAATCCAGCTGGGATGATGGAGTTTGACGCTCTCCGTCCAGGAGTGTGTCTGTAGGGATGTCCTGCCTTGGGAATCCAACAGTCCACAAGGGGGTGGACTACAGGACCTCAAGAGTCCCCCACCTAACTCTAGACCGAAGTACCTTGTCTTACAAGCATTCATTTAGTTGTTTTTCAAAGTCACAATGCCACTGGGGAGGAAAAATGGATTTATGACCATTTTTCACACTTCTTTGCAGCAGCCCCGCGATCAGGCAATCCAAATTCAGATGCTTGGCCACTGACTCATACTTACGACGGTTGCCCAGGGTCCTGCGATCCCCTTTTGCGACCTTCTGATAAGCACCATCAATGGGGAAGCCAGATTCACTTCACAGCTGAATGGAAACAACTCAAGAGGAGGAAAGGAAACTCGCTTAACAAACTTCTCACTTAATAACAAAAAAAAAACTGGGCTCGTAAATCGAGGACTACCTATATCATTTAAGTGTCCAGTCTTGGCCGCTTCTTTCCCTTCCACAATGACATGTAGTCCTCGACTTACGACCACAATTCCAGAACAGGGCCGTTTGCTGCCTTTTCCCAAAACACTTTATACGTGTGGGAGCATACGTAACACGCTACATGCTACTCAGGCCCGGGTGATGGTGAATCCGGTCAGATTTTCCACTGCATTCTCACACCTCCAACGTTCCCAACCAGCACAATTGAGGTGTAGAAAGTCAGCGCCTGCCCCTGCTAGGAGAATGGAATATTTTGAGGAATATTTTAAAAAGGCAAAATATGATATTTCCCTAAATGAGAAATGGAGAAACGTGGTTTTTTTTTAGAGGCAGGAAGCAGCCCCCAATAGCCCAGAGCAGATGCCAGCACTTAAGAGATAAAGAGTTTATTGAAAGAGGAAGACAAGTATCTAGATAGATCTATTCATAGGCAGAGCAAATGCTACAGGGAGGAGCCCATCCAAGACGGGATATTTTGAAATTCCCTGCAGGAAAGTCTGAACAAAGGCAGAATGGTAGCATTAGCTCTCACTCAAGGCACACGGTGGCTCAGTGGTTAAGACGCTGAGCTTGTCGATCAGAAAGGTCGGCAGTTCGGCGGTTCAAATCCCAAGCGCCACGTAACAGAGGGAGCTCCCATGACTTGTCCCAGCTTCTGCCAACCTAGCAGTTCGAAAGCACGTAAAAAATGTGAGTAGAAAAACAGGAACCACCTTTGGTGGGAAGGGAGCAGCGTTCCGTGGGCCTTCGGCGTTGAGTCATGCCGGCCACATGACCCGGGAGACATCTTTGGACAGCGCTGGCTCTTCGGCTTTGAAATGGAGGTGAGCACCGCCCCCTAGAGTCAGGAACGACTGGCACATATGTGCGAGGGGAACTTTTACCCTGCACCTTTTTAAGATCCAACAAAGGAGGGAAGCCATTAAGAGACAATAGGAATTGCCCCACCCCTTTTCACATCACAAGGCCCTTCATTGCACCATCTCTGAACAGTCCAAACTTCAACCAAACCTGGCCCAGACAAACACCTAGGATTTGCAGTCCGTCTTTTGCCTATAGAGCCAGCTGCGACCCCTACATAAGCCCTACATAGGAATCTGACAACAGCCAAATAGAAGACATGTTCTTGCGCAGGAACAGAAAGCTCAAGTGCAAAACCCAAGAGAAGGTATAAATATCCACCTCTCTCAACTCCATTTCTGGCCAGTTGCACCAGAACCGCAAACCGATGTGATTCTGCTTCATCAATAAACCATCTTTCCAATCAATTTCTGTGATCTTTCTCCCAGCTTAGAACTGAACCAGATGGATATTTCTTCCCACAAAACAAAAGGCTTTTGTTTTGTGGGGGTTTTTTTATACCTTCTTGATTCCTGAGAGGAAACCAGGGGAATCAGTGAGAGGGATCTTGGAGTCCTACCGTAGTAGACAACCATTTAAATAGGAGCCAGTTGTGTGCAGCAGCTGCCAAAAAAGCCAACACAGTTCTAGGCTGCATAAACAGAGGGATAGAACCAAGATCACATGAAGGGTTAATACCACTTTATAATGCCTTGGGAAGGCCACACTTGGAATATTTCCATCCAGTTTTGATCTCCACGATGTAGAAAAGGTGCTGAGACTCTAGAAAGAGTGCAGAGAAGAGCAACAAAGATGATGGCGGGACTGGAGACTAAAACATATGAAGAACGGTTGCAGGAACTGGGTATGTCTAGTTTCATGAAAAGAAGGATTAGGGGAGACATGATAGCAGTCTTCCGATATCTCAGGTGTTGCCACAAAGAAGAGGGAGTCAAACTATTCTCCAGGGCACCTGAAGGTAGAAGAAGCAGCAATGGGTGGAAACTAATCAAGGAGAGAAGAAACTTAGAAATGAGGAGAAATTTCCTGATGGGTTGGAACAATTAACCAGTGGAACAGAAATTTAAGAAACAGTCTTTAAGAAGATGTTGGATAGCCATTTGTCTGAAGTGGTGTAGGGTTTCCTGCCTAGGCAGGGGGTTGGACTAGAAGACCTCCAAGGTCCCTTCCAACTCTCTTATTCTATTCTATTCCTATGGGGCAGTGGTGGATTCCTACTGCTTTGGACTGGTTCGGCCAACCTGGTAGTGGTTTTTGCGGCCTGGGTTGCTGGAACCGGAGTCATCCAGGCCAGCCACATCCCTGAAACTGTTCTCCAGGCAGCGCTGTGAGTACCGCCATCTTGTTTTTTGCTTCTGTGCATGTGCAGAGCAATTTTTATTGCACTGTGCGGCGCAGTGCACCCCACGAGCGAACCAGGAGTAGTGACTGCCGGAACCCACCCCTGCTTTGGGGTCATGGAGCCGAGGTGGCACAGTGGTTAGGGTGCAGTACTGCAGGCCACTTCAGCTGACTGCTATCTGCAGTTCAGCGGTTCAAATCTCACCGGCTCAAGGTCGACTCAGCCTTCCATCCTTCCGAGGTGGGTGAAATGAGGACCCAGACTGTGGGGGCGATATGCTGACTCTGTAAACCGCTTAGAGAGGGCTGAAAGCCCTATGAAGCGGTATATAAGTCTAACTGCTATTGCTATGGAGGGGTCATGGCTGGCTCTATAGGCAAAAAGGGGAAATGCAAATCCTAAGTGTTTGCCTGAGCTAATCTTGTCAGCCTTTGGCTTGCCTAATTGGGCTGCTTATCTGGAGTCTCTGTCTGCCCCAGTCTTTCTGAATGGATTACCATGTCTGCATTTCTAAAAGCTGGCCTCCTCCATTTCTTCTTGGAGCAGGAGTGGTATTGGATCTGGGTACTTGAGAGACCGCCTGCTGCCAATTACCTCCCACAGACCCATTAGATCTCACAGGGTTGGCCTCCTCCGGGTGCCATCTACCAGCCAATGCCACCTGGCTATTACCTGGGGTTGGGCCTTCTCTGTGGCAGCTCCGGCCCTCTGGAATGAACTCCCCGCAGGGATTCGGACCCTCACCTCTCTCCAGGCCTTCCGGAAAGCCATCAAAACCTGGCTGTGCCGGCAGGCCTGGGGGTGATGAGTTCCCTCCCCTCTCGACATGTATGGTTGTGCGACTGTTGTCTACTTTTATTATTTGTATTTTGTCTTTTTATGTTCCCCTTTTTTTTTCCCCCTGAATTGTTCGCCGCCCTGAGTCCTCCCGGAGAAGGGCGGCATACAAATAATAAAATACAAATACATACAAATACAAGGAGTTGTTTTGCCTCCCTTAAGATTTTTTTTTTGTCTTTTAGAGGAAATATTCTATCCTGTCTTCTTAATATTCCTCAAAATATTTCATTCTCTAAGGTGGGTGGGTAGGGGGCTGACTTTCTACAGCAGGTGATGGGATTTTCTGGCCGCAGGGCAAAATATGAGGCTTGCAGGCACAAAGGCGGACCATAAATGGACAGCCCTCCTGGCGCAGGCCAGACCTTCGGATCTGGGGAGGGTGGGAATCGGGGCCAGTTTTCCCGAGAAGAGTGCCAATCACTCTTGCCTCCCCAGCCCGGAGAGAACAGGGCAATGCTCCCTTGCTTATTGTGACACGGGCTGAATGAGTGCATTCCACAACAACAAAGAGATAAGACACACACACACAACAGTCCAAGGCCACAGGCCACCCCTGTTGCTGGCCAGAATTGGAGCGGTGATGGATGGCCATTGGCCCCTTGGCCAGAACACAGAGAAACCCAGGACCTGCTTGGCTGAACTGGAGCCTTTTATTTCCTTATTTATTTTTAAAGTTGTTTTTTTTTATTAAACATAAATTAAAAGGTTGGACACAGTGCAAACTCTCCTGGCAAAACCTATGCCACACATGCTAAGATATCAAGTTATGCACTGTAGCCACCTGCTCTTTTAAGGTTTGATCCATGCCGTATTTACAAGAAAGAAAAAATTAACCTATTTCCAGCTTTCTTGGTCTGTGTTTATCTTGTGCATTCTCGCATTTATCATTTCAAACATAATTCCTTCTATGAATCTTGGCTCGTGCCTATTTTGGGCTTTCCCTTTTATATTCTAACCATCGATTAAAAAAAAATTATCCCAGATCTTATAACATTCTGATTCATCTTTGTTATTCTTCCATCCCCACGTCAATTTATCCATTGCAGTGCCGATCAAGATTTCCCGAATTATTTCCCCTTCTTGTGGAGTTTCCCTGTTTTCCCAATTTTGGGCAAAGATCATTCTTGCTGCCGTGATAATATGTATTTCTTGTTTATAATTCCCAAGGGAAATAGTTCCGGTGTGAATTCTATTTCCTCTTCAGCTGTCTCTATCAGCCACTTTGGGATATTCTGCCAGGAGACTTTGGATTTTTGACACAGCCACCACATATGGCAGTAGGTGCCTAGTTCATGGTCACACGGGAGCCGATTCTTAAAGAATCTTTTGCCAGCATTTTATTTATAAGCTGACTTACACAAACACACAAGCACACACATACGCACAGCAGTGGGTTTCACATTTTGTTACCACCTGTTCGCGGGAGCACACACCCCTTCTACTCATGCGCCCGGCTTTCCACGCATGTGCTTTGCTCTCTCTAGTGCCCACCGCACATGCGCCAGGCCTCAAAGAGGTGCCAAAATAGGACAGCACAGAAGTCGGGACAGGTGGTCAGGCCCAGCTACGATTTCCACTCCCTGAACTGGTCCGAACCGCCTGAATCCCACCTCTGCACGCGCAGCAGCTCTGTGGGCGGCGCTTAGAGGTTTTCTTCAAGCTAAACTTGCGGATAATAAAAGAGGGGATGAGATGATTTGTGTGAAATGGAATAGGGTTTCTTGCCTGAGCGGGGGGGGGGGGGGTTGGACTAGAAGACCTCCAAGGTCCCTTCCAACTCTGTTCCGTTCCATTCCGTTCTTCACAAGAGGTCTCCCCAGAAGAGAAAACCAAAGAACCACAAGGCGGAATTTCCCCCTTTTGAAATGTAGTTAGTTCCTTTGCAGGATGGGTACCGAGTCAATCTGAGCTTTTTGGTTGCAAATACAAAGATATAATATTAATGTACTAAATGCAGAAAAACAAAAGATCTCTCTCTCTCTCTCTCTCTCTGTATCTGTGTGTGTGTCTCTCTCTCTCTGTGTATCTCTCTATCTCTCTATCTCTCCCTCTCTCTTTCTTTCTCTGTCTCTCTCTCTATCTCTGTATCTCTCTCTGTCTCTCTGTGTGTGTCTGTCTCTCTGTGTCTCTGTGTCTCTCTCTCTGTCTCCTTCTCTCTCTTTGTCTCTCTCTCTCTCTTTATCTCTGTATCTCTCTCTGTGTGTCTCTCTTTCTCTCTTTCTGTCTGTCTCCCTCTCTGTATCTCTCTGTGTGTCTCTGTCTCTCTGTGTCTGTGTGTTTGTATCTCTGTATCGCTCTCTTTCTCTCTCTCTCTCCCTCTCTCTGTGTATCTCTTTGTCTCTCTCTCTCTGTATCTCTGTATCTCTCTGTCTCTCTCTTTCTTTCTCTCTCTCTGTCTCCCTCTCTCTGTGTATCTCTGTCTCTCTCTCTGTCTCTCTGTGTGTCTCTGTATCTCTCTCTGTCTCTCTGTGTGTCTCTGTCTCTCTGTGTATCTATCTCTGTGTATCTCTCTCTCTCTTTCTCTCTCTCTCTCTCTCTGTCTCCCTCTCTCTCTGTATCTCTGTATCTCTCTCTGGGTCTCTTTCTCTGTGTGTGTGTGTGTCTCTGTCTCTCTCTATCTCTCTCTCTTTCTCTCCCTCTCTTTCTGTCTGCCTCCCTCTGTGTGTATCTCTGTATCTCTCTCTGCCTCTGTGTGTGTCTCTGTCTCTCTGGGTCTCTCTCTCTCTGTTTCTCTCTCTCTCTCTCTGTATCTCTGTATCTCTCTCTCTTTCTCTCTCTTTCTGTCTGTCTCCCTCTCTCTCTGTCTCTGTGTATCTCCCTGTCTCTGTTTGTGTGCCTCTGTGTGTATCTCTGTATCTCTCTCTGTGTGTGTCTCTGTCTCTCTGCATCTGTGTTTCTCTCTCTCTCTCTCTCTCTTCTCTTTTCTCTCTGTCTTTCTGTGTGTGTGTGTCTGTCTCTCTGTCTCTGTGTGTGTCTGTCTCTCTGTCTCCCACACAAACTCTCTCTGTCTCCCTCTCTCTCTGTTTCTCTGTGTCTCTCTCTCAGACACACACACCAAAGGAGAAATGGAACGAAATTCAATCTCAGAAATCAAGCACAGATCTGCAAACTTTCTGTTTTTGAAGGCCAAGATGCAACAATAACAATGACAAAAATACAGCTGATGTATTTATTCAGCACGACCCAAATCCCCAAGAAAATTTTTAACAACAACAACAAAAAAAAGGCAAAATAACCTCTCCTTGCAGTTCAGCTCAATTACTACATGAAAACATTCTGTTATTTCGTTGGCGACAGATCGGGCCTCGTCGGTCAGCGCTAGTTATTTTGGGAGATTCCCTAGGGAATTACCAGGTGGTGTCCCATCCAGGTGGCGGCCTAACCTAACCCGGCTTGGTTTTGGGATGTTCAGCCAAGATGAATCAGATGTGACCACGGATCAAACTTCTAGACGTGGCCTTGCGAAGGCTTTAGAGAGTGGTGTTAGTACCTCCCTTCATCTTGATTGAATCCCACTCTTAATGCAACTGAGGATTGTGTTGGCTATTTTGGCTGCCACCACACACGGCTGGCTCCTATTTAGCTGGTTGTCCACTAAGACAGTGGTCTCCAACCTTGGCCACTTTAAGACTTGTGGACTTCAACTCCCAGAGTTCCTCAGCCAGCAAAGCTGGCTGAGGAACTCTGGGAGTTGAAGTCCACAAGTCTTAAAGTGGCCAAGGTTGGAAGACCACTGCACTAAGACTCCGAGGTCCCTCTCAGTGTTCCTGCTATGAAGAAGCCGGGTTTCACCCAGTCTATAGGTTTAATTTTGGTTTTTCCTGCCTAGGTGCAAGATTTTACTTTTCTCCACATTGAATTTCATGCAAGACCCAGGATTCAAGTCTGCCAAGGTCCTTCTGGATCTTGAGCCTATCTTCTAGGGCAGGGGGGGTCAAAATCAAGGCCTGGGGGGGGTCAGACCCGGCCCACGGGGTGCTAAGATCTGGCCCATGCCCCCCCCCCGGAAATAGCGAAGGGCTGCCCCACAATTCCTCTGCCAGCAAAAAACGGAGTTCAGGAGGGCCACCACAGCCGCCTCCAACATGAATGACGTCCAGCTGGCCATGCCCCCCCACAAGATCAAACACAACCCTGATGCGGCCCTCAATGAAATTGAGTTTGACACCCCTGTTCCAGGGTGTTTGGCTTTTCCTGCCATCTTAGTAACATCCACAAATTTGGAAAGTGGATTAGCAATAGCAATAGCAGTTAGACTTATATACCGCTTCATGGGGCTTTCAGCCCTCTCTAAGCGGTTTACAGAGTCAGCATATTGCCCCCACAGTCTGGGTCCTCATTTCAGATAGATAGATAGATAGATAGATAGATAGATAGATAGATAGATAGATAGATAGATAGATAGATAGATAGATAGATAGATAGATAGATAGATAGATAGATAGATAGATAGATAGATAGATAATGATGATAGATAGATAGATAGATAGATAGATAGATAGATAGATAGATAGATAGATAGATAGATAATGATGATGATGATGATAGATAGATAGATAGATAGATAGATAGATAGATAGATAGATAGATGATACATAGAGATAGAATGGATAGATAGATAGATAGATAGATAGATAGATAGATAGATAGATAGATAGATGATAGATAGAGATAGAATGGATAGATAGATAGATAGATAGATAGATAGATAGATAGAATAGATAGATAGATAGATAGTAGATAGATAGCAATAGCAGTTAGACTTATATACCGCTTCATAGGGCTTTCAGCCCTCTCTAAGCGGTTTACAGAGTCAGCATATTGCCCCCACAGTCTGGGTCCTCATTTCACCCACCTTGGAAGGATGGAAGGCTGAGTCGACCTTGAGCCGGTGAGATTTGAACCACTGAACTGCAGATAACAGTCAGCTGAAGTGGCCTGCAGTACTGCACTCTACCCACTGCGCCACCTCAGCTCTAGAGATTAGCAGGCTGGAGGCTAAAAGATATAAAGAACAGTTGCAGGATTTGGGTTTGGCTAGTTTAATGAAAAGAAGGACTAGGGGAGACATGATGGCATTGTTCCAGTATCTCAGGGGTTGCCCCAAAGAACACAATACAATACAATAGCAGAGTTGGAAGGGGCCTTGGAGGTCTTCTAGTCCAACCCCCTGCCTAGGCAGGAAACCCTATACCTTCAGACAAATGGCTATCCAACATCTTCAATGAGCCGAGGTGGCGCAGTGGTTAGGGTGCAGTACTGCAGGCCACTTTAGCTGACTGTTATCTGCAGTTCAGCAGTTCTAATCTCATCGGCTCAAGGTTGACTCAGCCTTCCATCCTCCCAAGGTGGGTGAAATGAGGACCCGGATTGTTGTTGGGGGCGATATGCTGACTCTGTAAACGGCTTAGAGAGGGCTGAAAGCCCTATGAAGTGATATATAAGTCTAACTGCTATTGCTATTGCTATTCTTAAAGACTTCCAGTGTTGGAACATTCACAACTTCTGGAGGCAACTTCTGTTCCACTGATTAATTGTTCTCACTGTCAGGAAATTTCTCCTCAGTTCTAAGTTGCTTCTCTCCTTGATTAGTTTCCACCCATTGCTTCTTGTTCTGCCCTCAGGTGCCTTGGAGAATAGTTTGACTCCCTCTTCTTTGTGGCAGCCCCTGAGATATTGGAAGATACTATCATGTCTCCCCTAGTCCTTCTTTTCATCAAACTAGACATACCCAGTTCCTTCAACCGTTCTTCATATGGTTTAGTCTCCAGTCCCCTAATCCTCTTTCTTGCTCTTCTCTGCACTCTTTCCAGAGTCTCCACAACTTTTCTACATCGTGGTAACCAGAACTGGATGCCGTATTCCAAGTGTGGCCTTACAAAAGTCTTGTAATGTGGTATTAACCCTTCACGGGATCTTGATTCTCTCCCTCTGTTGATGCAGCCTAGAACTGGGTTGGCTTTTTTGGCAGCTGCTGCCCACGGCTGGCTCCCATTTAAATGGTTTTCCTCTAGGACTCCAAGATCCCTCTCACAGTTACTACTATTGAGCAAGGTACCACCTATGCTGTACCTGTTCATTTCTTGATTGTTGTTTTTTGCATAAATGTAGAACTTTACTCTTTTCACCATTGAATTTCATTTTAGAAGAAGAGGGAGTCAAGCTATTCTCCAAAGCTCCTGGAGGACAGGAGAAGAAGCAATGGGTGGAAACTAATCAACCTAGAACTGCCAGCCAGCATGATAAGAATTGTCAATCCAAATCTTCATATATATATAGCTGTGTGTGTTTGTGTGTGTGTTTGTGTGTGTGTGTGTTCCAGCATAACTCTGGAACCCCTTGAGCAGTTTCAACCAAAATTGGTACACAGATGACTTACTCTCTGGAAACAAATACTGTGGGGGTAAGACACCCCTAACGCCCCTCGGGGTGTGTTTTCTGTTAAGATACAGCCTGCTGTGCCTTAAAACAGCTTCTACTGTACAGTGCAGTAGAGTTGCCATGGCAACGGCTTCACAGTACTCCATGGCTCCCTTTGGCAAGGGGGAAAATCCAACATTAGAAATTATGTTTGGTCCGGGAATCTTCCCCCTACAAATAAATATCGGGGCAAAGCTTGGTTATCGGCTAATAAATAATAAACAAGGCATTTCTCTCCTGTTTGGCGCAATCTCTCTCTCTCTCTCTCCCTATTTGAAAAGCTCCAGCAAGATGTAAGTTTTTAAAGCTGAACATTGAAAGAAACCTAAACTTTTAGATGTGATCATTTTAGTCCATGGGCAAAATTCTAGTCCATACATGGCTTTTAGGTTAAACAAAATCAGGGGCTGTGTTGTTTGTTAAAAGCTATTTTTGACATCCATGCATACTCTCACAGCTCAGCCTGCCAATCTTCTAAGAAAGGAATTATGTATATTTTCCACCCAAAAAAACAAGCGTAAAAGCTCTTAGTGGCTGTTTCGCTGTCCCCAACCAAGTTCATGGGCTTCATAGAAATGTAAGGAAATATAAACAGATTAACAGAGTTGGAAGGGACCTTGTAGGTCATCTAGCCCAACCCACTCACCCAAGCAGGAGACCTTATGCTATCTATCTATCTATCTATCTATCTATCTATCTATCTATCTATCTATCGATCGATCGATCGATCGATCGATCGATCGATCGATCTATCATCTATCTATCTATCTATCTATCTATCTATCTATCCTCCATCTTTCCCACTCCCTCATCTCTCTCCCTCCCTCTCATCTATCTCTCCATCCCTCCATCATCTCTCCATCCCTCCACCATGTCTGTCTGTCTATTCATCCATCATCTATCTATATCTACTATCTATCCATTCTCCATCCATCTTTCCCACTGTCTCTAATCTTTATCATCTCCCTCCTTTCCTATTATCTATCTATCTATCTATCTATCTATCTATCTATCTATCTATCATCTATCTATCTATCATCTCTATAATCTTTCTGTCTATTTATCTATAATTTCTATCTATCTATCACCTATCTGTCTATTGTCTATATAATCTTTCCGTCATCTATTTATCTATCTATCATTTCTATCATCTATTTATCATCTACCTGTCTACCTATCTACCTACCTATCCTCTGTCTGTCTGTCCATCCATCCATCCATCCATCCATCCATCCATCCATCTATCTCTAACAGATTATAATAGTTGCAAGGGACCTCAGAGGTCATCTAGTCCAACCCCCTGTCCAAGCAGGAGACCCTACACCATTTCTGAGAGATGGCAGTCCTGCCTCTTCTTGAAAGCCTCCAGGGATGAAGCTCCCACAACTTCCGGAGGCAACTTCTCTTCCATGGGTTGATTGTTCTCACTGGCAGAAAATCCCTCCTCATTTCCAGGTTGAATCTCTCTCCTTGGTCACTTTCCATCCATTCTTCCTTCTCTGGCCTTCATGGAAAATAGATTGATTCCCTCCTCTCTGTGGCAGCCCCTCAAGTACTGGAACTTAATAATGCTTAACAGAAAGACTGGTTTAAAACACACACACACACACACACACACACACACACACACACACACACACACAGGGGATGGGTTGCTGCCGGCATTACTGCCGGTTCAGCGTGCAAAAGATTTCCTGACAGTGAGGACAATTAACCAGTGGAACAACCTGCCACCAGAAGCTGTGGGTGCTCCATCAGTGGAGGCTTTTAAGAAGAGTCTCCTGCTTGACTAGAAGACCTCTGAGGTCCCTTTCAGCTCTGTTCTCTTAGTCTGTTTAAAAGCAGCTCACAGGTTGGTCCTACCACACAGACACAGACACACACACAATTCCTCTCCCGCTGCCTTCTTCTCTCCCCCACCTTCCCACCCCACAGGGCCCCCCCCACCCCCAGAGATCAGCTGGCTCACAGTTGGCCTTCTGCTTGTTCAGCCCCCAGTGACACGAGACCCCTTTAAAAGAGGAACTCCCCATTCCTCCTGGTTCGCCATGCCCCTCTTGGGAGTTGGGGGCACTCCAGCTGCCTCCCCGCTTGGCCGGAAGGGACTCAGGGTATCCCCGTGGCCTGGGGGAGCCGCACCCCGGGAGCCGCCCCACTTCTTCCTCCCTGCTTCTCCCTCTGTGCCCAGCTGAGCTGCCTTTCGCCCCTCCCGACCCAGGCGAAAGGGGCGCATCCGCTTCTCCATCCTCGGGAGCACCGAGGCCTATTTTGGGAAGACCCAACGGCACACGCGGAGCACGAGGGGTGGGGGAGGCAAGGGCTCCCGTGACATTTACAAGGTGATGGCGTGATGGGTTCCGTCTGGAGAGAAGTGGAAGCAGGCGGGCAGCGATTTCAGCCAGGAAACAGCGATGTGGTTATCTCCCCAAGGCTGGCAGGAGGTGAGGTGGGCACTGTCGGGCTTTGGACAGTGATAACGGACCCCATGATAATCCTGCCTGGTTTATTTCACACCTCTCCCCCTGCATAAAACGCTAACAAAGGCCTCTATTTGTGTGCCAGTTACCGGCTGCTGTCTGCAGGGGAGAAGCATGGGGACTGTAGTCCATGTCCCTCACCAGGGGCAGCTGCTCTAGCCCATCAGAGATGCCAAAGTGCTAAGGGGATGGCAGCCCGTTGTTGGCCTTCTTTAAGCGAGGACGTTCAGTGGGTTTTAGCTCTGGTTAAGCTTCGGGCAGGAGACCACCAGGTAAAGCCAGGATTGTCGGCTCGGGGAATTTTCAGAATAACAGAGTTGGAAGGGACCTCGGAGGTCTTCTAGTCCAACCCCCCGCTCAGGCAGGAAACCCTATAGCATTTCAGGCAAATGGCTCTCCAGCATCTTCTTAAAGACTTCCAGTGTTGGGGCATTCGCAACGTCTGTAGGCAAATTCTGTTCCACTGATTAATTGTTCTCACTCTCAGGAAATTCCTTCTTAGTCCTAAGTTGCTTCTCTTCTTGATTAGTTTCCACCCATTGCTTCTTGTCCTGCCTTCAGGTGCTTTGGAGAAGAGGTTAGCAGAATAACAGGATAAAACTTAGAAGGGACCTTGGAGGTCTTCTAGTCCAGCCCCCTGCTCAAGCAGGAGACCCTATCCCATTTTGGACGAATGGCTGTCCAGATCTCTTCTTAAAGACTTCCGATGTTGGAGCATTCACAACTTCTGGAGGCAAGTTGTTCCGCTGGTTAATTGTTCTCACTGTCAGGAAATTTCTCCTCAGTCCCAGGTTGATTCGTTTCCATCCGTTGCTTCTCGTCCTGCCCTCGGGGGGCTTTGGAGAATCCTCTGGAAGGAGGCTGGCACAAAGACTTGCTGTTTTGCTGCCAAGGGGCATGGCACAGGAGCCTTGGCAGAGATAAGGAAGGGGTTTTTTTTCTGCTGAGGGACCCCCGTAGCAAGCAACTTTTTCAGCCTATTTGTTTGCCCGGGAGACGACCTTGATCAATTCAGACTTCACAGGCCGATGTAAACCTGCCCTGCCGGTTCTCTGCCATTTATACCCGCTGTCACTCCAGTTCTGGAGCCCATCCAAATGGGTGGTTGGCATGGCCTTGTCCTGCCAGTGACCTACCCAGACCTCGACAGAGAAACTGGCTGTCAGGCCTGCAGCCATTTTTTTCTGTTGGGTCTTTGGCCTGCCACACTTTCTATTATTCCACTAGGCCTTTTCTATGGTGGGAAAATGGGATTGTACCGAGTTAGATGCTATGTAGCCATAACAACATTCTTTCTAGAAAGCCAAGGTCATCCTTTGTCTCTGCATCTCTGCACCTGACTGGAACTGGAGGGATGGAAGCTGCCAGTGTGGCAGTGGGAGATTGGACCATGGGATGGACTTGTGGGTGGGTGGGTAGGCAAGATCTTGAACTTTCAACTGGGTGCGGAAAACCGGGAAGCTTTCAGATTCGGGTTTTCCCAGATGTGCCAACATGGCACATCTTCGCTCTACATGGGGCAGCCCTTGAAGAACATTTGGAGACTTCAGCTTGTCCAGAATGCAGCCGCGCGAGCGATCGTGGGTGCACCTCGGTACACCCACGTTACACCTATCCTCCGCGAGCTGCACTGGCTGCCTATTGGTCTTTGGATACGCTTCAAGGCGCTAGTCGTCACTTATAAAGCCCTTCATGGTATCGGACCTGGGTACTTGAGAGACCGCCTGCTGCCAATTACCTCCTCACGACCGATTAGATCCCACAGATTAGGCCTCCTCCGAATTCCATCAGCTAGCCAGTGTCGACTGTCGACCCCCCCAGGGGAGGGCCTTCTCTGTGGCTGCTCCGGCCCTCTGGAATGATCTCCCCGTGGAGATTCGGACCCTCACCACCCGGCTTTCCGCAAAGCCGTTAAGACCTGGCTGTTCCGGCAGGCCTGGGGCTGATGAGTTCCCAGCCCCACTCGAATTGTTGCGGCTGTTGATGAATTTTTAAATCTATTTTTTGTATTTCGTTTGTCTTGTTTGTTTTCGTTGTATTACCCCGCTTTCTTATGAGTTTGTTAGCCACCCTGAGTCCCTCTGGGAATAGGGCGGCATACAAGTTTAATAAACCAACCATAAACCATGGCTCTCTTAATAAATTGGAATTTTGAGGGATCCTTTGCTTCGGGTTCTGATTTACTTTTGGGTGCTAGTTGGAACCCTGACACCGGCCCTCTTCAAGGGGAGAACTCTCCCATCCACTCCCCATTTAGGGAATCGATCGATCTTTCTGATTTCTCAGAGTCTTTTTCCTCTTAATTGCCTTTTATAATTCAGATGGTTTCAGTCTTTGCTTTGTTTATTCGGCATTTTTATTTTGCATGTGTTTTTATTCAGACTGTCTTTTTTTTTGAAGGCCTTTTGTTGTACTGTAAATGGCCAGAATGCTTCAGCTACTGGGTAGTTTTAAACATTTCAGCAATAAAATTAAAGCAAGGGCTGAATTTTGACTTCTAGCGGTCTCTTCTGGTATGGACCGTGAGTATGGGGATGATTCGGTTTCCAAAGGCCTTTTCTGGAGTCCTGTATGAGCTGCGGGTGGCGCAGTGGTTGGAGTGCAGTACTGCTGGTGACTTCTGCTGCCTGCCGGTTGCCTGTAATTTAGTAGTTCAGATCTCACCGGCTCAAGGTTGACTCATCCTTCCAACGTGGATAAAAGGAGGACCCTGACTGTTGGGGGCAAGAGGCTGACTCTGTAAACCACTTAGAGAGGACTGTAAAAACACTGTGAAGAGGTATATAAGTCTAAGTGGGAAGGAAGGAAGGAAGGAAGGAAGGAAGGAAGGAAGGAAGGAAGGAAGGAAGGAAGGAAGGAAGGAAGGAAGGGGCAAGAAGCTGACTCTGTAAACCGCTTAGAGAGGGCTGTAAAAGCACTGTGAAGTGGTACATAAATCTAAGTGCTAGTGCTACCACCCTTCATCCCTCCCCCCCTCCCAGTATTTAGAATGCAGTATTGCAAGCTCACTATGCCCACTGCCATGAGTTCGATCCTGACCGGCTCGAGGTTGACTCAGCCTTCCGAGGTTGGTAAAAGGAGGCCCCCCGATTTTGGGGGGCAAGAGGTTGACTCTGTAAACTGCTTAAAGAGGGCTGGAAATCACTGTGAAGTAGTATATAAGTAAGAGCTAAGTGGGAGGGAGGGAGGGAGGGAGGGAAGGAAGGAAGGAAGGAAGGAAGGAAGGAAGGAAGGAAGGAAGGAAGGAAGGAAGGAAGGAGCAATAGGCTGACTCTGTAAACCACTTAGAGAGGGCTGTAAAGCACTGTAAAGCGGTATATAAGTCTATTGCTATTGCCATATTAAATCCAGCTTTCCTGCAGTCCCAAAACATCTGAAAACATCACTTATTTTTATCGATGGTGGTTTGTGTAACAAGCCACCAATATTTCCCACCGTTTCTAAACTCTGTTTTTCTGTGGCAAAAGGTACCATTCACAGCAGTTCCAAAGGAGCTACAGGGCAATCTAACCAGGGGTGGGATTCAGCCGGTTCGCACCGGTTTGGGCAAACCGGATGTTAATTTTGCATCCTGTTTGCCGAACCAGTTGTTGCAAGGACTGGCTGGCCTCGCCCACCCTGCCCCTCCCCGGAGTCTCCAAGCGGCCCGTTCATCATTCCGGGTAAGTGCGCAGATGCTCAGGGAGGGCGAAAAACGGGCCTACTCGAATTACCTGTTTCCAGCTTCCAGAGGGCCTCCGGATTCCGGGGGAAGCTGTTTTTGCCCTCCTGGAGGCTCAAGGAAAGCCTCCGGAGCCTGGGGAATGCAAAAAAATCCCCCCACCACCAAGCTGCAGGAGGCCGAGTGGGCCACGCCCACCCGGCAACCAGGCAGAAAATCAGTTGCTAATATTTTTCAACTCCACCCCTGAATCTAACTCTTTTTCCCCCCCAATCTTGGCAATTTTAAAAGTGGTGGACTTCAGTTCCTAGAATTCCCCTGGCTGAAGAATTCTGGGAAATGAAATCCACCCGTCTTCAAGTTCCCAAGGTAGAAAAAAACTGATTTAATTGAAAACCCACTCCCTTTTTTAGCCAAGAGGACTAGAAACTTGAACCGGGGTGGTGCAGTGGTTAGAAAGCAGTACCGCAGACTAACTCTGCCCACCGCCAGGAGTTCGATCCTGACCAGCTCAAGGTTGACTCAGCCTTCTGTCCTTCCAAGGTCGGTAAAATGAGGACCCAGATTGTTGGGGGAAAAAGGCTGACTCGGCATATAAGTCTAAGTGCAAGGGAGGGAGGGAGGGAGGGAGGGAGGGAGGAAGGAAGGAAGGAAGGAAGGAAGGACGGACGGACGGACGGAAGGAAGGAAGGAAGGAAGGAAGGAAGGAAGGAAGGAAGGGCCATGGTGGCAGAGAGGATGCAGTGGCCTGAAGTTCTCCCATGTCATCATTGGGTCAAGTGGTCAGAAGACAGCTAGTCCTCAACTTATGGCTACAAATGGAGCCCATCGTTTTTATTTGGGAGTTTTGCCCAATTTTATGACCTTTCTTGCCACAGTTTGAAGGTTTGAAGGTTTTATTTGACTTGTATGCCGCCCTATTCCCGAGGGACTCAGGGCGGCTAACCAAACCAGTTGTTAAGTGGATCATGGCAGCTGATCCATGAATAACTCGGTTGTTAGTTGAAGCTGGCTTCCTCATTGGCTTTGCTTGTCGCAAAAAAAGGGCGCTGGGAGAAAAATCCAGATCCAGTCGCAAGCCGGGAATAAAATGAAAGAAAGAAAGTCTGTTTATGGATAAACAGAACCTCCAACAGCCTGTGGTTCTGGACAGTGGTGAAATTAAAAATTGTTTACTACTGGTTCTGTGGGCGTGGCTTGGTGGGTGTGGTGTGGTTGGGTGGGCGTGGCAGGGGAAGGATACTGCAAAATCCCCATTCCCTCCCCACTCGGGGGCCAGCCAGAGGTGGTATTTACCAGTTCTCCAAACTACTCAAAATTTCCGCTACCGGTTCTCCAGAATCTGTAAGAACCTGCTGATTTCACCCCTGGTTCTGGGGCAGCTGACAAATGAGCTTGATTATCACAGAGTTTCTTTTTTTTTTTTTAATATATATATTGTAGTGTTTATTCTCTTTTAGCATTACAAAAGAAAACACAATTATATTGTTCTGGTAGTTAAGTTTTTTTTTTTTTTTTAATGTATATTTTATTATGTTTTCATTCTATACAATCACATATTCACTGTGCTTGATCAGGGCATATAACATTGAATAATAAACACGGCCCTCACTTATATAGAAAATGCCCTCTACAATACAAACCCAGTATACCACCTTGGCCTGCCATACACCCTCTTTCAACCCCCTCCAACTTTCATTCTTCCTTCTCACACACCCCTCTACGCCTACTTCCCCTCCCCTTCTTTCTAACCCTATCACTCCCTCTCCATTCCCTCCCTCCCTTCTCCTCCTCCTCTCTCTCACCCTCTCCACCCTCCTTCTTCTTTCACTTGACTCTTTCCTTCGGTATCTATTACCTTCCAGTATATTCGGTTTGTACTATTTTCGCACTAACATTGAAAAGCCACAGTATACAAATACAATCATGGAATTTAACACATATTGTATTTCCCACCTCCCCCCTCCCCCTAATTCCCCACCTCCCTTCCCTCCCCCCGACTTCCCAAAGACCATACGTGGTATAATTTTTGAACAATCACAGTCTGAAATATCTCTACATTGAACTCAGCTTCTTACTGTTACCCAAATTTTAAACAATTTAAATTATTACTGATACTAAGCATAAGCTATCTGGAGTTTTTTAGTCCCATATTTACTTTTTATGTAATCAATCCACTTTTTCCAGTCTCTTTTGTATCTCTCGTTTGAATGTTCTTTGAGATATGCTGAGATTTTGGCCATTTCGGCTAAGTTCATAACTTTCAAAGTCCATTCTTGAATTGTGGGTAAATCTTTCTTCTTCCAATACTGCGCCACCAAGAGTCTTGCTGCCGTTATTAAATACAGGATCAAATTAGTCTCTGCTACTGTAAAATCAATGCATATACCCAGTAAAAACAGCTGGGGGGTAAATTTTATCCTTCTTTTAAAGATGTTTTGCAGGATCCACCATATTTTTATCCAAAATGCCTTAACATTACGACATGTCCACCATATATGAAAATATGTAGCATCACAAGAACCACATCTCCAACATTTAGGTTGAACATTTGGATACATAGAGGCAAGCTTTTTAGGATCTAGGTGCCATCTATAAAACATCTTATAAAAATTTTCTCTCAAGTTTTGTGCTTGTGTAAATTTCACATTTCTTACCCAGATTCTTTCCCATGTTTCAAGCATTATTGGTTCCTCGACATTCTGAGCCCATTTTATCATACAATCCTTAATCAGTTCCGTTTCAGAATCCATCTGTACTAATACATTATATATCCTCTTTATATGCATTGAGCTTTGATCTCTTATTTGTTTAAACAGATTATCCTCAACTTTTACAAAGCCAGTTTTTTGATCTGTTTTCCACCTAGCTTGTAGTTGACCATACTGAAACCACGTTTGAACTACCTTCTCTTCTTTAAGTACCTCTAAAGATTTTAGTTCCATCACCCCTCTTTCTGAGATAAGAAGTTGTCTATAGGTGGTTCTATCGTGTTTTTGTTCTACATTCATATTTTCAATTGCATGTCTAGGAATTGCCCACATGGGCACTTTATCATTTAGTTTATGTTGATATTTCTTCCAAACCCGCAATAAAGCATTTCTTAAGATGTGATTTTTAAATTTCTTATCCGTTTTTTTGTTAAATAACAGGTAAGCATGCCAACCATATAACAAATCATATCCCTCGATATTCAAAATTCTGTCATTAGTTAGATGAATCCAATCACTAATTGCAGATAATGCCACTGCGTCATAGTATAATTTTAAGTTAGGTAATTTCAATCCTCCTCTTTCACGTGCATCTTGCATTATTTTCATCTTTACCCTCGGCTTCTTTCCTGCCCACACAAATTTGTTGATACCCTTCTGCCATTCTAAAAGATTCGCATCTCTTTTAAGTATTGGTAACATTTGAAAAAGAAATAAAAATTTTGGTAAAATGTTCATTTTTACTGCCGCTATTCTACCCAGCAAGGACAAATGCAGTTTTTCATAGGTGGGAAAAATTGCAGAGGTGGGAAAAATTTTATTGAATAGTTCTCTGAGGGGTTCTACCATTTCTAACTGTAGATATTTATAATAAACAGCTGTTAAACCATCTGTGCCTGGTGCTTTCCCTAACTTTAATTGTTTAATTGCCTGCAAAATTTCCCCAGAGGTTATAGGTTGGTTCAGCTTATGCCTATGTTCTTCTCTGACTAGGGGGATTTTCTCTTTATCTAGGTATTTGTCTATATCTCCGTCCTTAATTTTATCCCCTTTATACAACTCTGTAAAAAATTCCCGAAATACCTTTTGAATCTCTTCCTGTTGAAACACTTCCGATTATCACAGAGTTTCTGAAAGGCTGCTGGGGATTGTGTAATGTCTGAAATGCCCTAAGGAGATTAGGCAATGTAGTGAGCTCTATGTCTTCTGCTAAATGGTAGTGGGTTAATCCTTGTTCCGTCCGGAAGGCTCATGTCCTGTTCTTAGAATTTGGGTGGAAGACAATATAGATTTTAATCCCATCCCTGGAGGTAAAGGTGTTCGGTTTTGTGAATAGGCCGGCCCAATCTTTCTTAAGGGGCACAAATTAAGAAAGACTACTTTCTGTCTTGAAAAGCAAGCCTACTGCAATGCACTCTACATGGGGCAGCCCTTGAAGAGTATTCAGAGACTTCAACTCGTCCAGAATGCAGCCGCGCGAGCGATTGTGGGTGCACCTCGGTACACCCACGTTACACCTATCCTCCGCGAGCTGCGCTGGTTGCTGATCGGTCTCCGGATACGCTTCAAGGTGCTAGTTGTTACTTATAAACCCCTTCGTGGTATTGGACCTGGGTACTTGAGAGACCGCCTGCTGCCAATTACCTCCCAAAGACCCATTAGATCGCACAGGGTTGGTCTCCTCCGGGTTCCGTCTACTAGCCAATGTCATCTGGCTATTACCCGGGGGAGGGCCTTCTCTGTGGCAGCTCTGGCCCTTTGGAACGAACTCCCCGCAGAGATTCGGACCGTCACCTCTCTCCAGGCCTTCCGAAAAGCTGTCAAAACCTGGCTGTGTCGGCAGGCCTGGGGTTGATGAGTTCCCTTCCCCTCTTGACTCGTGTGGTTGTTGCTATTTTAAATGTTTGTCTTGTACTTGTGTTCCCTTTCCCCTTTTGAGTTGTTCGCCGCCCTGAGTCCCTCTGGGAATAGGGCAGCATATAAATAAAACAAATCTCAATCTCAATCTCAATGTTTCTTCATTTCTCTTTTGGGGAAATATAATATTCTGCCTTTTAATATTCCCAAAATATTTTATTCTTCTAGTGGGGGAGGGGGATCCCCACAAGGGGATCGCCTGACTCTGGGACACTACTGCAACTGTCATAAGTGTGAATCAGTTGCCAAGTGCCCTGATGATGAACACGTGATCGTGATGGGGGATGGGGCCATGGTCCGGTGGTGGCTTCCGGATCCCGTTACAACCGGTATTCTGCAACGGGGCCAGGCGCCCACCACTTGCAACCGCGGATCCGTACCCACCGTCTGCGATGCTCCAGCTGCTCAGCGGAGCGTCGCACAGGCGCCGTACACTCCGTGCAAGTGCGCAAATGGCCCAATCAGATCAAATAGCGGTAAGGAGACCAAGTGGGTAGGTGGGCCCTCTGGAGCCCATACCGGGGCGTACCGGTCGTATCCCACCAGGGCCGTGGTCGTATCTGTGGAAAACGGTCCCTTTTCATTGCAACATTGAACCGTCACTAAATGGTTGTAAGTCGAGGAGTACCTGCAGGCGAAGGGAGAGGAAACAGAGTAGAAACAGGCCTGTAAGGATATCCGCACTTACCTCTAAGCGTCCTCACCACTCCCAGGTTGTTTAAAAGAGGGTGGGAATTATCGCAAATCCCAGGCCGATGAAGGCCAGAGCTTGGGAGGGGTGGAGGGGTAAGGATGCCAGGCCAGAAGGAAGAAAGACTCGGCTGAGGGAGGGAGGGAGGGTAAGGATGGGCACAGCGAGCGCAAAGAGGCAGCCCCCCCCCGCCCCCATCTTCCAAAGCATGCACAGCAAAAACAATAATTTTTTTTTTTTTAAATCATTGTCCTGACATGCCAGCATAAAGACGGGGCTGTTGCAGCCTCAATGGGTCCTTTGTGAGGCAGGACAAATGGCAATCGATTGCATAAAGAGTGGCGGCTCTGGATCCGTGCCTAAAAATATATATATTGCATTAGCCAGGAGGGGGGGGGAAGGTGGGGCAGGAGAAAATGACACAAAAATGTTCAAGGATAACATGACCTCTTAATACCCCCTGCCAGGCACCTCCAGGCCTTTTTCTCTTCCGTTTCAAGAGGGGATCCCTGTCCCCCCCCCACTTCCCCCCCAGCCTCTGAGCACCCCCAGGACAGGCACTGCGAGTGGGGAGAAAGCCCGAAGGCTTCCTTTGACAGTCCTTGCTTTTCCTGCGAAAGGGCTTGTAAAGCAACACCCGAGCTGGGATTTCAGTTTATTTTAAAATTTTAAAAGTTAATCTTCTTTCCTTTCTCTCCCTCCTTCCCTTTCCTTTTTCTTTCATTTCTTTCCTTCCATCTCCTTCCTTCCCTTCTTTTTCTCCATTTTTCTTTCTCTCCTGCTCCATCTGTTTTCTCTCCCTCTCCTCTTATCCCTGTTTCTTCCTTCCTTTCTTTTTCTCTTTCCTTTTCTTCCTTCCTTTCTATATCTATCTATCTATCATTGATCTATCTATCATCTATCTATCTATCTATCTATCTATCTATCTATCTATCATCTATCTATCTATCATCTATCTATCTATCTATCTATCCATCCATCCATCCATCCATCCATCCATCCATCCATCCATCCATCCATCCATCTATCTATCATTGGCTGGCCGCCAATTCCATCACGACTCCGGGTAGCCTCCAGGGGTGGATTCTAGCTGCTAATAGTGCTGGTTCGCTCAGGGACATTTGCGTGCACTTGATGCATGCTATGCGCGCATGCACAGTAGTGAAAAAAAATGCTTTCCCCCCCTTCAGAACTGGACTGCGCATGTGGTGGGGGAACATGCAGGCAGGCACAGCTCCATTCGCAGGAGCAGAAGACACTTGTCCTCGCGGGTGAAACTCCACTTACGTGAGAGGTGGGCACTTGTGTGCAAATATCGATTTGTTTGAGCAGCCGGTGTGCATGTTATGCTCTCACATAAGCGGAGCTGTGCATATGGCCATGCACGCTTACCATTCACAAGAAGCAATCTCCTCTCCCCACCCCCACCCCCGTCCCCCTATACACACCAGACCACCAAGCCAGAAATGTGTGGGACCATTGCCTTAGACAACAGAGTTGGAAGGGACCATGGAGGCCTTCTAGTCCAACCCCCTGGTCAAGTAGGAGCCCCTATATACCATTTTAGACAACTGGTTGACCAATCTAAAGCAACACAAACGAGGTCATTTTTACAGGAACCACACTGGGGAAGGAGCATCTCATTAACAGAATATCAGAGAGTTGGAAGGGACCTTGTAGGTCATCTAGTCCAACCCTCCCTCAAGGAGGAGACCCTGCAATGTTCCTGACAGAGGGCAGTCCAGCCTCTTCTTGAAAGCCTCCAGGGATGAAGCTCTCACAACTTCCGAAGGCAACTTCTCTTCCATCGGTTGATTGTTCTCACTGTCAGAAAATTCCTCCTTATTTCCAGGTTGAATCTCTCTCCTTGGTCACTTTCCATCCATTCTTCCTTCTCTGGCCTTTGGGTGCTTTGGAAAAATATCTTGACCGACTCCTCTCTGTGGCAGCCACTCAAATATTGGAAGACTGCTCTCATGTCTCCCCTGGTCCTTCTCTTCACTAGACTAGCCATGCCCACTTCCTGCAACCCCTCTTGATATGTTCGTCGCCATCATCTGCTGTCCTTTTATCCTTCAGAGCAGAGTGATCGTGGCATTTGAAATCTAAACAGCTAATCAACTCCAGAAGATGCAGGGAGGGAGAACCACACTTTTAAACATTTGCAGGTGTTCAGTACGGCAAATGGCTATTGCGTGCAGCAGACAAGAGTGCCGTACACCATGTCACAAAAAGAAAAGCTAAAACAGGACTCCGGGCATGGGGAGGGGCGCTAAGGGAATCGGGGGGGAGCTGGTCGGGGTAAACACACCTGGACTCAATACAAATGTAGGTCTGAACCAGAATGCACACATTGGGGGAAGCTCGGAAAGGTTTGCGTTTCATTCCTTCCGCGGCTTTCGACAACATTGTGTGGGAAAGAATGAGTGTTGTTGCCATCTGGGAAATTCTTTGGTTAATTTTGCCTTGTTCTGAAGGTGCACTCAGGGCAACTTTGCTCCCATGTCAAATTATTCATCCCTACCGACAGCAGTCGGGGATGTAACAGTGTAAAACAAGAGAGTTACACAACAAGGCTGAAGGTCGCCCCGGCACCAACTGGATTAAAGGAAATATTTGGGGGATTCCCGGCCCAGAACAAAGCCTGCCATTGCCAGCAGGATCCTGCCCCTCACCAGCCCAAGAAATGTCCCTGCAGATCTGAAGAATGGAGCATCCTAATACACGGAAAGTTTTTCCCAGTCGGTCCACACCTGGAGTTTTGGAAATGGTAAAATCCTACGCTACCAACCCCCCTCCCCAGGGGGAAGCAGGTAGGACCTTTTCTGACCCACAAATCCTGTTAAAAGGTAGAAGCTAACACTGACAAAAACGTCTACCCTGTTTCCCCGAAAATAAGACCTCCCCAGATAATAAGACTAATCGGGCATTTGAGTGCATGCGCTAAAATAAGCCCTCCTCACAAAATAACCCCTCCCCAAAATATTGCAACACAGCAGCAGCCATGAGGTGATCACACTCGTCGGCTCCTGCACCTCAAAAATAACAAGATCTCCCCAAAAATAAGACCAAGCACTTATTTTGGGGGGGGGGCATCAACAGAAAATAAGACTCTGTCTTATTTTTGGGGAGACATGGTACTTTTTAAAATGAAATGTTGATGGCAATTATGAAAGGATCTCCCAGGTTGCCGGTGCCTTAGACGGAGTGGCTTGATGGGCGACATGTAAATATAATAAATAAATATAAATAATGCATCTCTCAGGATTCTTAGCAAGGGGGATCTGGAGCTACGCTGGCTGGGCATCTGGAAGTTGTAGTCCCAATACTGCTGGAAGGCCTAAGTATTAAAACGTTAAATGGTGCTATAAAAAAAATTGAAGAGGGTAAAAAGCTTCTCACTGTGGCCTTCTTCAGCCCACACTAATTTACTGAGCCTCAGACATTTGACACAGAAAACTAGGTTCCGGCACTGTACAAGATAACATTGAGAGTTTGGGCCTGCTAGAAACCAGGAGACAGTGAGGTCTAGTCCCGCCTTAGGCACAAAAGCCAGCTGGGTGTCTTTGGGCCAGTGACAGGAGATGGTGAGTTCTAGTTTCGTCTCAGGCATGAAAGTCAGTTGGGTGTCTTTGGGCCAATCACCAGGAGACGGTGAGTTCTAGTTTCATCTCAGGCATGAATGCCGGCTGGGTGATTTGAGGCCAGTCACCTTCTCTCAGCCCAGCTCACCTCATGGGGCGACTATTGTGGGGAAAATAGGAGTAGGAAGGAGTAGATACGTTTGCCACCTTGAGTTATTTATAAAAATAATAAAGGTAGCATAAGAAAATCGAAATTATTCTTTCTTGAAAAAGAAACAGATTGTGGCATGAATGGCTCCTCCCTTGATCCTTTCTTTCCACCGTGATCTCTTCCAATGTCACCTTTTGGCTTCCATCCATCTCCTTCTACATGAGGCTCAGAGGAAGCCACTCCGGCAGCCCAGCAGGAATCACAATGCCACCAAAACCTGTGGCACAGAAGCCACTGCACTGAAACTAGGCTTGGTTGGCAAGCAACTCTAAAACTCTATCTGTTTCGGTGATCAACATACAGTACTTTCTAGCCAGACGCCACTGGAAAATCATCTCCTCTTTTATGAGTTTCTTTTTCCTAGTAGGGAGCACCTTAAGACATGAGGAGGAAGGTTCAGATTCTGCTTTTCACTTAGTGGGAGGACTGGTTGACAATGAACATTTTATTTAAACATCACATTGTATGAATGGATTATAAGAGGAGTCTCTCTTTACAAGCACCTTGGTCCAAACTCCTAAAGGCTTAATTGCAGAATAATTATTTCACAAGCCACCAGCTTACTCTCTCTTCATACTTTTTCCCCCCTTTGTCCAGTTGCCCAGTGCCTCTCTCCTCTCTTAAGTCATCACAGTTTCTCTTAATTTTCCATAGTGGTCTTTGGCCTTAATAAAGATCTGAATGGATTGGATCCCTTAGCTTTCTGCACGTGTTCCCCAGAAGGAAGGGCGCTTTTCCTCTTTTACTTTAGGAGGAAATGCCTCCTAAAGGATCCAGTAAACTGACATCGCACCTCTTGATCCAAATAGGATTAGAAATGAGCTAAACTGGAGTCAAGTCACCATGAAGGACTTGCTTCGCCGACTGAGAACTTCGCTGCAAAAAATCATTCCAGCCACCATCTTGCTGCAAATGTTCCTTCTGAGACTTTGTCACTTGTTAGTTTCCAGAAAGCTGCTAAAAACAGAAATGTCAGTCTTTCCAAGAGTTCATGCAGACTCATCTATCGTTTCCTTTTATATTTATATGGTGTTTTTTAGGCTGAAGTTTATTTTTAATCAAAGTCTATATGTTTTATATTTTTTTGTACAACCTATCACATAACCTGCTGAGGCTCATTGGACTGAGGGGATACAAACGCAGGGAGTAAATAAATGTACCAAAAAAGGCCAGGAGTGACTCACTGCAAAATCTCGCATGGCACAACAGTGCCTCCTACAGTATCTGATAAAGTGATTTCTTGCTGAGGTCTGACAAATGGAATCTTTATTTTTCCAAAACCTGTGACAGCCTAGGCATCCAAAGGTGCAACTGATGTTAAAATTGCAATTCATCCAGCTTCTTGGATGAGAAGCTAAATGTCTTCAAAGAAAAATCAGAAAGTCACCTCATTTCCTCTTGAAAAAGCATATTTGGGTTAAGATTGCACCATTATTTCCACTAGATTGAACAGGAAGACAAATTAAGCTTCCCAAAAACTTTCTGATTTCAATGGTCTACAAGGAAAAAGCCTCGGAAATGAAAGTAGCTTAATTTTAGCAGAATTGGGTCACTAATAAAGGAAAGTTTAAGCCCTAAGTATTAAATTGGCTCATATCCAAGATACAGCTTCAGGTCAAAACTGCATTAAAATAATTCAAAACTACAAGGTGTGTGTGCAATTATGCTCCATACCTTTTCTGCAAAATGTGATATATAGCAATCTGAATGGTGCCACACTATCATCATAACTTTCCATTCATTTATTGGTTTTTCATGTAACCTTTTCATGTTTTTTGCATGAAAAACTGACAAGGTCCAACATCAGATCAAACACGGTTCTCTATTCGGTCTCTAAACCACATTTTTTGGCGTTTCTCTTGTGAAGTGCAGTAGGATCATCCCTGGGGAGATTCTAACAATAATTGGCAAGCATGGACTCCATTTCCCTTGGTATCTTTTCTCCATGCCTGTGATCCTGGTTGATTCTCTTCCACATGCTCATTCCCACTTCGGGGGAAAAGGGCGGCATACAAATGAAATAAACATTCAAACTTCCTGTCCCAGAATTCAACAGGAAGTAGTCAAAATGCGAGTGCAAGAAGTGAATTTTCAGTGACATGTTTGCAACAAGTGCTTTATAGGACCTAACGGTTAGGTCCAAATTTTCCACATTTTTCCAGTCATCGGCCTTGCTGTTCCCAAGAAACTGTTGCCACAGACTTGAAGGCTTCCCATGCTTTCCTTTCCTTGCCGCACAACGGACAATCCAGCTTGTCATCTTTGCAAGAGGTTCCACTGTTGTAATCCGAAGCCCGCTAGCTCTACCTTACTCTCAGGCAATTACAAATACCTGACCAGGTCATTTAGTTCACTCTGTGAAATGAGATGTGGTTCAGGAGCAGCATATGGTGGGCTACAGTTTGGTCCACTGACCAATGTCCAGATCGGGCCCAGATGGGCTGCATCCTGCTCATTGTCTTTATCATCATCTGAGTCTAGAGAGTAGGATTCTGGTGGGTCTGGAATTGGCAAATCCTCCCCGTGGGGTACAGACGCAGGGCGGATGGAATGTTTGGATATTCCACGGGCCCCTTCTTTCTTGAGATCCCTTTTGCAATTCAGGGAGCCATGCAGAAATAGCAATACTATGATTGGTGGGTTCCCTCCACACCATCGGGACTGCGAAAGGCATGGATTTTTTTTCTTCCTGTTTAGCCAATGACACAGATAGGTTGCACATATAATGCAACAATAATGAGGGGTCCAACTCTTGTCCTGATCCCCTATTTTGCTCCCAAAATATAAGTGGTAGGCCATTTTTAACCACTGCTGTTAAATTGCACTTTGGGGATGCAAATGTAACCTCACCACAAACATAACAGAAGTTATCTTCATTGTTTATAGTTTTGAGGCATGTTGGCTTGTGAGGAAAAATATCACGTAATTGTTCCTTGGAAATATTAGGCAATAACTCTTTCACAAGCCACCAGATGTGTTTGATGCTTAGATCTGACAAAAACAAATGTACCTTGCAATAAAAGAATAAATTACAGTTAAGTAGTAATCTTTAATCTCAAAGTGAAGACAGATTTATGCGCTTCCATGTGGCATAATTAGACAGCTCCCTCCCTTGTAGGCAAATACAGTGGGGCAAAAAAGTATTTAGTCAGCCACCAATTATGCAAGTTCTCCCACTTAAAATGGTGAGAGAGGCCTTTAATTGACATCATAGGTAGAGCTCAACTGTGAGAGGCGAAATGAGAAAACAAATCCAGACAATCACATTGTCTGATTTGGAAAGAATTTTTTTTGCAAATTATGGTGGAAAATAAGTATTTGGTCAATATCAAAAGTTCATCTCAATACTTTGTTATATATCCTTTGTTGGCAATGACAGAGGTAAAATTGGTCTGTAAGTCTTCACAAGGTTTACACACACTGTTGCTGGCATGTTGGCCCATTCCTCCATGCAGATCTCCTCTAGAGCAGTGATGTTTTGGGGCTGTTGCTGGGCAACGCGGACTTTCAACTCCCTCCAAAGGTTTTCTATGGGTTTGAGATCTGGAGACTGGCTAGGCCACTCCAGGACCTTGAAATGCTTATGAAGCCACTCCGTTGCCCGGGGGGGGGGGGTGTTTGGGATCATTGTCATGCTGAAAGACCCAGCCACGTTTCATCTTCAATGCCCTTGCTGATGGAAGGAGGTTTGCACTCAAAATCTCACGATACATGGCCCCATTCATTCTTTCCTGTACACGGATCAGTCGTCCTGGTCCCTTTGCAGAGAAACAAAGCATGATGTTGCCACCCCCGTGCTTCACAGTAGGTATGGCGTAATTTGGATGCAACTCAGCATTCTCTCTCCTCCAAACACGACGAGTTGTGTTTCTACCAAACAGTTCTACTTTGGTTTCATCTGACCATATGACATTCTCCCAATCCTCTTCTGGATCATCCAAATGCTCTCTAGCAAACTTCAGATGGGCCCGGACATGTACTGGCTTAAGCACGTCTGGCACTGCAGGATCTGAGTCCTTGGCGGTGTAGTGTTACTGCTGGTAGCTTTTGTTACGTTGGTCCCAGCTCTCTGCAGGTCATTCACTAGGTCCACCTGTGTGGTTCTGGGATTTTTGCTCAACGTTCTTGTGATCATTTTGACCCCACAGGGTGAGATCTTGCGTGGAGCCCCAGATCAAGGAAGATTATCAGTGGTCTTATGTGTCTTCCATTTTCTAATTATTGTTCCCACAATAGATTTCTTCACATCAAGCTGCTTGCCTATTGCAGATTCAGTCTTCCGAGCCTGGTGCAGGTCTACAATTTTGTTTCTGGTGTCCTTCCACAGCTCTTTGGTCTTCACCATAGTGGAGTTTGGAGTGTGACTGTTTGAGGTTGTGGACAGGTGTCTTTTATACTGCTAACAAGTTCAAACAGGTGCCATTAATACAGGTAATGAGTGGAGAACAGAGGAGCCTCTTTAAGAAAAAGTTACAGGTCTGAGAGCCAGAAATTTTGCTTGTTTGTAGATGACCAAATACTTATTTTCCACCATTATTTGCAAAAAAAATTCTTTCCAAATCAGACAATGTGATTGTCTGGATTTGTTTTCTCACTTTGTCTCTCATAGTTGAAGTCTACCTATGATGTCAATTACAGGCCTCTTTCATCTTTTTAAGTGGGAGAACTTGCACAATTGGTGGCTAAATACTTTTTTGCCCCACTGTACACTTACCTGTGTATAAATGTTCATTGTGATATATCTTGAAAACTTTAGCCAACCAGCACCATTATCATCTGTTTTCTAATACATGTACTCAAAATATAGAAGAATACATTTTATCTGAGGTCAATTATTTCTCAAAATTTGCAGACCAGTGTAATCAGTGGAACGACTTGATTCCAGAAGTTGTGAGTGCTTCATCACTGGAGGCTTTTAAGAAGAAACTGGACAGTCCTTTGTCTCAAATGGTTATAGGGTCTCTTACTCGAGCAGGGGGTTGAACTTGAAGATCTCCAAGGTTCCTGTAAGGACTTGCCTCTTCTCTCTCTTCAAGAAAGCAGAACTCTTCAAACAGGCATTATTTCAAATGGACCAGAGGAATGCTGTTGATATAGTTTACTTGGACTTCAGCAAGGCATTTGATAAGGTAGACCATAACCTACTACTAGATAAAGTAAAAGAATGTGGGTTAGACAGCATCACCACCAGATGGATTCGTAACTGGGTGACCAACCGCACTCAACGTGTAGTCCTTAATGGGACCACATCTACATGGAGGGAAGTATGCAGCGGAGTACCCCAAGGCTCTGTTTTAGGCCCAGCATTCTCCAACATCTTCATCAATTATTTGGATGAGGGAATAAATGGGGAACTCATCAAATTTGTAGATGACACCAAGCTGGCAGGAATAGCCAATGCTCCAGAAGACAGGCTTAAAATACAGAAGGATCTGGACAAACTTGAACATTGGACACTATCTAATAAAATGAAATTCAATGGTGAAAAGAGTAAGGTTTAGGCAAGAAAAACGAAATGCACAGGTACAGTATAGGTGGTACCTTGCTCAATAGTAGTAACTGTGAGTAGGATCTTGGGAGTCCTAGTGGACAACCATTTAAATAGGAGCCAGCAGTGTACAGTAGCTGCGAAAAAAAGCCAACACAGTTCTAGGTTACATAAACAGAAGTATAGAATCAAGATCACGCTGCTCTGCCCATTCCTCTGAACCTGAGACAAAACAGATAGCTCCAGGCCAATTCCTCCCTTTCCCAAGCGGTACATCAGTGACAGGAAGACCAGAAACAGGAAAGAGGTTGTAAAGGAACATCCAGGACCACCTCCCCACCAGAATGGCAGCGTCCCAATAGGGACCTGATAGTCCCTTTGAATTCTGTTATTCTATGGCAGCTTTACCAGCTGTGGTCTTCAATTCCCAGAATTCCTGAGGCAACCATGCTAGCTCAGGAATTCTGGGAGATATCAATCAATCAATTAGAAGAGAGTTCCATGATTAGTTTTCATCCATTGTTTCTTGTCCTGCTTTCTGGTGCTTTGGAAAATAAATTTGACCCCCCCCCTCTTCTTTGGGGCAGCCCCTCAAATACTGGAAGATGCTCTCATGTCCCCCCCTGGTCCTTCTCTTCACTAGATTAGCCATGCCCAGTTCCTGCCGCCGTTCTTCATATGTTTGAGCCTCCAGTCCCCTCATCATCCTGGTTGCTCTTCTCTGCACTCTTTCTAGAGTCTCAACTTCTTTTTTTATATCGTGATAGCCAAAAACCGGACGCAGGATTCAGTTTGGTGGAGAGATGAATACCAGCTGCTCAGGCAGGAGACCCTATAAGCCAAATGGCTGTCCAGCCTCTTCTTAAAAACCTCCAATGTTGTGGAGCGCCCACAACTTCGATTTGTTCACACTGTTGGGACTCTCAGGTCATAAAATTGCCGTAGTTGTCTTCGGCTTGGCGTCCACTGACACACGAAGCCGTTCTCTTGTAAACAAACACACATACACGTTGCAGGAAGAGCCTTGCTAAGACGAGTTCCCCCAGGCGGGGAGGGCAAGACCCCCTCTCCAGCAGAAGCAAAAGGGGGGACTGTTTTTCAGTCTAGGCCGCTTTAAGATGGGTGGACTCCCCCTTTCCCCGGCTAGCTGGAGAATTCTGAGAGCAGAAGTGGGAAAACAGCTGAGTAAGGAATTATGGGAGTGGGAGTCCACCCATCTTAAAGCTGGCCAGGCTGAGGGGGAGGAAAGGAAAAAAAATCGCTGATCCAAAAGGCTGCTTCATTGGGCATCCCTGCTTGCTTTGGCCGCCCCTTAGGGAAGACGGGTTCTCCCTCCACGCTGACTCCGCTGCGGTCTTTAAATGCGGAGTCAAGTCTCCAGCGCTCATGTTCCTAAGTTCAGGATTAGCGAGGCGCCTTCGAGGCGTCGCGAGCTAGAGTTTACCTCAAAAAAAAAGTTTGGCGCCTTTTTACCGACTTCCGGTAGGAGTCCCGCCCTCCTTGCCGCACGGTGCTCACATCCGGCGGGTCTTGTCCCCCGTCCCCCCGATTGGCTGAAAAGGGAATCAATCGAGGCGGGGCCTGAGGGGGGGGGGGACGAAGCCGTGAGAGCTATTTCTTTCTACGGAGAAAATATTGGCTCCCTTTTCTTCTTTTGTGGCTAATTAGATGTTAATTTGAATGAATTAAATTTAGTTGCTGAAGAAACGTGTGTTTCCCCGCGCTGAAGCGGGGGGCGGGGTGAGGCGCCCTCCCGCGCTTTTCCAGCCTCGGAAGCCCCGCCCGCGGCCACCGTTATCCCGGAATCCAATTCCTAGAACGGCGCCTTGGTGAACATCCGGGGGAGGCGCTCTAGGCTTCTTCCCAGGAGCAGCGGCGCTTCCGGATAGGTCGGGAAGGCCAGGCAGGCAGGCCAGTCATGGAGGCGGCCGGAGTGGCCCCCATCCGAGCCCAGTGAGTACGAGAGCCCCGGGGCTTTGGCCTACCTCTCCGACCGGGCCGAGGTCCACAGAGGCTCAGCCTTTTTTCCTTCGCAGCTTTAGGAGGCCCCCCCTGGGCAGCTCCTCAGAGTTACGACCTGCGGGAGGAGGGCAGGCCTTGGTGGAGCCCTTCCCGGCCTTGCGGTTGGGTGTGGCGGGTCAAGGAAGCCCCCTGCCCCTCTTTACCAGAGCCCTATGGAACTGCCTCCACGAGTGGATGGGGTGGACTAAATAGAAGGGCTCTTAAGGTCCCTTCCCATGAGTGGGGGGTGGGGTGGGGTGCGGTAGAGGTCTTCTAGTCGAGCCCCCTGCTCAAGCAGGAGAGCCTATCCCATTTCAGACAAGCGGCTGTCCAGTCTCTTCTTGAAAACCTCCACTGATGAAGTACCTATTACATCTGGTGGCAAGCAGTTCCACTGGCTAATTGTCTTCACTATTAGGAAACTCCTCCTTAATTCCAAGTTGCTTCTCTCCTTGATTAGTTTCCACCCATTGCTTCTTGTTCTGCCCTCAGGTGCCTTGGAGAACAGCTTGACTCCCTCTTCTTTGGGGCAACCCCTGAGATATTGGAAGACTCCCATCATGTCTCCCCTGGTCCTTCTTTTCATAAAACTAGACACACCCAGTTCCTGCAAACCTTATTTAGTCTGTTTTAGTCTCCAGGCCTTTAATCATCTTTGTTGCTCTTCTCTGCAGTCTCAGGCGGCCAAACTTTCTCTTCTCACCCAAGGAGCTTCTTCAATTCAATCTTCAAAGCTGAAGAAGAAGCTTCTTCGATGAGAAATGAAACACCTACAAAGAAAAACGAAGTCCAGTTGCCTTTCGAAAAAGCACCTTTGGGACAGTCACGCACAAAACCTAACCGTAAAATTTAAAAAATCCTTGGGATTTGCCCGCTTGATAGATTGGGGGGGGGGGGGAGGGATGGAGACTGGATGGAATATAAACTGGCAAAAGGCATTTAAAACCCTCCAATTAATAGAGCTTGGATGCAGTGGCTCAGTGGCTAAGATGCTGAGCTTGTTGATCAGAAACGGCCGTTCGGCGATTCAAATCCCCAGCGCCGCTTTAACGGAGTGAGCTCCCGTGACTTGTCCCAGCTTCTGCCAACCTAGCAGTTCAAAAGCACGTTAAAAATGCAAGTAGGAAAATAGGGACCACCTTTGGTGGAAAGGGAACAGCGTTCTGTGCGCCTTTGGGCGTTGAGTCATGCCGGCCACATGACCACGGAGACGTCTTCAGACAGTGCTGGCTCTTCGGCTTTGAAACGGAGATGAGCACCGCCCCTTAGAGTCAGGAACGACTAGCACGTATGCACGAGGGGAACCTTTACCTTTAATTAACAGAGGTGTTACAACCTTTCTCCCTTGAGATACCGCTGCACGAAGGAGGACTTCCATGCCCACCTTGAGAAGGAAGAGAAGCCGAGGAAAGATCCAGATGGAGCCAAGAATGCTCTTCAGGGTGCTGAGCGAGGGGAGCCGCCTGTCAAGCTGCAGAAGCTGGAACTTGATGGGGCCCGGGAAGAGAAGCCTGCGGAAGTGGCCGTTGCCGGTGAGAGAACCCCAGAGCCTCCGGGACGGAAGAGACAGCGAGGGCAAAACAAGAACCGTCATTGCATGAAGCCGGCTCACTACGAGAAGCAGCGCTTGTGCCCCTCCATAGTTCAGGTAAAGTTGTCTACATGTGACGCACACCTGAAGATGAGTCCAATTGCCGGGCCTTGAAACGGCTTAGCACTTACGTTCTTTGGGTGGTTTCGAAACAGACAAAGGGGTTCGGTTGTAATGGCTACATAGAGGTAGTCCTCACTTAACAACCAGTCACAAATATTCTCTATAGTCCTCGGCTTAACAACCCATTCATGTATTGATTGTTCAAAGTGACAAGTGTCAGGAACCCAGTCAAAAAGGGAAATGCACAAAGCCCATCTTCGAAAACAAATTTCGGTAGACATCAAATGGGCAAAGTCTGTTGTAATTCCGGATCTGAGACAAACCGGAATGACACCACATAATATTGTAAGTTAGAAATGTCCCTCAAAAGTCACACTCTCCAATAAACACTCCATCCACATTGATCGGTGTCTTCAAACTCCACCTTCCGTTCTCACCAAGAGCATCCTCTGTTCCTACAGGAAGGAAGGTCCCCTATCCAAAACAATCCTCACTATCCATTCGCTCCTCCCCCACTCTCACCACCACCTTAAGAATGTGGCGAGCTCGAAAAAAAACCCTTACATAGTAAAGAGAAAGAAAAGGGAATAAATGAGTACAATAGAGAGCTAAATAAAATGGCTACACATATGTCAAATTCGGGCTCGACAACAAGAAGCTTAAAATTGACTTGTGGCCATTTTTCACACTTATGACCATGGCAGCCATCTCCATGTGATCCCACCTTGCCACTTATGACACCTGGCAAGTGGTGTGTATCTAGGAGGGTTGCAGTGTCCCAGGGTCATGTGATCATTTTTTGCACCCTTCTGAGGGGAAACCATATTTACTTGCCGTATTTTTCGGAGTATTTATTTATTTATTTATTTATTTATTTGTCTTGTATGCCGCCCACTCCCGGAGGACTCCGGGCGGCTCACAAAAGACAAGGGAAAGGGGGGAACGAGACAAAGACAACACATTAAAAACAAAACCAACATTCACAATTTCCGTGGAGGCAGATGCTTCTCAGCTCCCCCCAGCCTGCTGGAACAGCCAGGACTTGGTGGCTTTGCGGAAGGCCGGGAGGGTAGTAAGGGTCCGGATCTCGACAGGGAGCTCGTTCCAGAGGGCTGGAGCTGCAACGGAGAAGGCCCTCCCCCGGGGAGTTGCCAGCCGACATTGGCTGGCAGATGGAATCCAGAGGAGACCCAGCCTGTGCGATCTAATTGGTCTGAGAGAGGTAATTGGCAGGAGGCGGTCTCTCAGGTACCCAGGTCCGATGCCATGTAGAGCTTTATAGGTAGCGACCAGGACCTTGAAGCGGATTCGGAGACTAATAGGTAGCCAGTGCAGCTCGCGGAGGATAGGTGTACCTTGGTGCACCCACAATCGCTCGCGCGGCTGCATTCTGGACTAATTGGAGTCTTCGAACACTCTTCAAGGGCAGCCCCATGTAGAGCGCATTACAATAATCCAGTCTTGAGGTCACAAGGGCATGAGTGACTGTCTGAAGGGCCTCCCGATCCAGGAGTATAAGACATACCAAGATTTTGAAGAGGTAAAAAGAAAAGTTTTTGCACTCTGCAGGCCTCCCAAACCCTCTGCACGCCTCATTTTTTGTGTGAAAAACGGGGCATGCAGAAAGTTTGAGAGGCCTGCAAAGTGCGGCGAGGGGAGGTGGCAAAAATGAGCAAACAATGGCCCATTTTTTGCAAAAACGGCCCTTTTTTGCCCAAAAAGGAGCATGCATACCCTTTAGGAGGCTTGTAGAGTGCTCCTGGGGGCTGGAGAGGGCAAAAAGGAGAAAACGACTCGTTTTTGCCCTCCCCAGCCCCCAGGGACACTTTACAGACCTCCTAAACCCTCTGTGCATCCATTTTTGCGAAGAGGGTGGGGTTTCGAGAGGCCCAAAATTCAGTGTATAAGACGCATCCAGATTTTCAACCTCTTTTGGGGGGGGGAAGGTGCGTCTTATACTCTGTAAAATATGGTAACCCTGCTCAAGCAGGAGGGCCTGTACCAGTGACGGCAAACCTTTTTTGCCTGGCATGCCAAAAGCGGGGGGAGCACAGAAGGGTTGTGCACAGGTGTGCCACACTCACAATGCTATGTGCCCGTGTGCATGCGCACAATCAGCAACCCAGCCACCCACCCCGCCGCTTTTGCCACGGTTTTTTCACCTTTCCCCAGGCTACAGAGGCTTTCTGGTGCCTCCGAGTGCCTGAATGACCCCCTAAAAAGGATGCAAATGACCAGCTGTCTGCAAGGAGTATCAATCCTTCCCTTCCCCCAATGAATGTCAGAGCTGAAGAAGCTTCTTGGAGGAGAAGCGAAACGTCCTCCAAAGAAAAACAATAAAAGTCCAGTTGCCTCCTGAAAAAAGCAGCTTTGGGACTATAAAATTTAAAAAGTTCTTAAATAGAAGGAAAAAAAACCCTTAGTTTCCGCCAGTTTTCCCCATCCCCTCTCTTTTTTCTCCCCAAAGGAACGGCTGGAGAAATGCTTCTACGGCTCCAGCTGCCGCTTCCTGCACGACCTTAAGGAGTACATGGCCGCCAAGCCCCCAGACCTCGGGGGCCGCTGCCTGCTGTTCGAGACCTTCGGCCGGTGCATCTACGGGGCCACCTGCCGATTCGCAGGAGCCCACCTGGGAGAAGACTACAAGAACCTGGTGAACGCCGAGCTCCTGAAGCAGTGGGAAGGGAGACTGGCGGTGAGAAACGGCCTCAGCAAGGAAATCCAGCGACAGCTGCGCAAGAAGAAAATGACCTTCGCCAGAGCCGGCGAGTACCTCCGTTCCCTGGGCAAGAGCCACCCGGCCAGAAGGCCCGACACCCAGGCTCCACCGGTGGCGGAGACGGGGATCTCGGACTGCTCCGCTTCTGGAGGGGCAAAGGATCCTGGAACGGCCAGGTTGGAGGCACCAAACGGTTCTAACCCACCAACAGAAGGAGTTGGTTCTGCTTCGGAAACCACGAGTCCAATTCCTCCAGCAGAACCGGCTCCGGCACGAGTGGGTGCGGTGACGGATGAAGACACGGTGAAACTGAGGCCGTCTGAGAAACCCAAGGTATGCCCAGGAAGTGAGCTAGGCTGAAAACAGGAGAGGGATCTGTCGGTCCATTTACTATTTATTTAGCCAATCCATTTATTTACTTCCCATCATTTATCTATTCTGTCTTTTGGTCAATCTGTCTGTCTATCCCGTCTCTCTATCATCTATCATCTAACTTTTATCTATGTATATCTGTTCTGACCACACACACCCCCCTTGGCCCACACCAAAATACTCCGAGCCAAAGATACTTTATGGAATTTATTAACAGACAGACAGGTCCTTGGCAGCAATCCAGCACAGATAAGGCTTGGCAGCAATCCAGCCTGCCAAGCTCACAATACTGTTCTCCAACATTAGTTAATGCGTTGACTTCTGCAAAAGGGGTGTGTGCACAAGCAGTCCTTTTATAGTCTGGAGAGGAGCCTAATTACCACCAGCTGAGTGCAATTACCTCCTGTAACTGCGTAACTGTTCTTTACGCTTATTAGCTCTCCGGTGCCGGGCATCCAGGACCAACTCCCTTGTCTCCTCCCCCCTGCTCCAATGCATGACGTCAGGATCACACTCCCTTGTTTCCTCCTCACTGGTCCAAGACTCAGGCGCCTCCTGGTGGCCAACCAGCCTCTCTGCGCCCTGCTCGCAGTCGGAACCCTGTCCAGGGTCCTCCACATCCTCCAGAGCCGACTCATAGAGCCCCTCGCTGTCGGAGTCTGGTGGCAGCTCCAACGGCTCCTGCTGGGTCACAACATATATCTATGCCTATTGTCTCACTTATCTATCTTCTAGATGACTGTCTCTATCATTTATTATCTAACTTTATCTCTCTGTCCGTATCATGTCTATTATCTGTCATTTAACTTTTATCTGTCATCTAGGTCTGTCTGTCTATGTGCCTCATCTGTCGTTTAACTAATCTGTCTCACCTCTATTATCTCTTAGATGATAGATAAAAGATCTGTTATCTACCAGTCTCTGTAACCTATTCTCTATCTAGCTATATCTCTATTATCTCTCTATTTAACTTCTATCATCTCTCTTTGTCTCATCTCTATTATCTGTCTGTCTGCCTAATCTATCTATTGTTTAACTTACCTATCTGTTTCATCTCCATTATCTAACAGATGATAGATAAAAGATAGATAAGATTATCTGTCTCTATCTATTGTATATCTAGCTTTATCTCTATTATCTCTCTATTATTTAACTTTTATCATCTATCTCTGTTTATGTCTCATCTCTTATCATAGGTTATAGGTTATAGGTTTATTCAACTTGTATGCCGCCCTATTCCCGAGGGACTCAGGGCGGCTAACAAACCTGGAGGGAAGGAACATCATACAAAAGGGGAAGAACAAAGACAAACAACAATACAAAACAGTTTTAAAAGGTCTTAACTAGCACTCGAATTCCAGAGGGGATGGAACTCAGCAACCCCAGGCCTGCTGGAACAGCCAGGTCTTAACGGCGATATGGAAAGCATGAAGGGTGGTGAGGGTCCGAATCTCGACGGGGAGATCGTTCCAGAGGGCCGGAGCAACCACATTTCTATCTATCCATCCATCCGTCCATGTAATTTAGAAACTGCCCACTTCCCTCACCGAGAGTTTTAATTAAGTTTAGACTTAGCTTTGTTGAGTAGGAAGCAGATGCTCCACAATGTGCAATTTGGTCTTCACGTGTTTCTCTTTTCCCGTGTTTCTCTTCCAGCTGGATCTGCGTGGCAAGCTCTACTTGGCCCCTCTGACCACGGTAAGGAGGTGTGGAAGTTTGCCAGCACAAACGCTAGAAAGCTCGGGGTGTGAGCTCAGGTTGACGTGTTTATGGGGAAGCCGAGAGAGAGGAGGAAGCAGGAGTCCCAAAGGTGTTTTTTTTTTCCAAGAAGCAACTGGACTTTCTGGTTGTTTCTTTGAAGACGTTTCGCCTCTCTCTCCCAAGAAGCTTCTTCAGCTCTGACTGGATGGTGGGGAAGGGAAGGATTTGCAGACAAAGCTGGTCATTTGCATCCTTTTTAGAGAGTCGTTGAGGCCACCTGGAGATTTACCTGTGTCCTCGGGGTCACCTGAGTGGTGCAGATAGAGGTGGAGCCTTCTTGGAATTGCTGATGACCATTCTCTATCTCCAGTCTACAACACGGTCCATTCAGCAGTTCCAGGGTAACCTAGAGCAGTGTTTCTCAAGCTTGGCCACTTGAAGATGTCTGGACTTCAATTCCCAGAATTCCCCAGCCAGCGAATGCTGGCTGGGGAATTCTGGGAGTTGAAGTCCAGACATCTTCAAGTGGCCAAGCTTGAGAAACACTGACCTAGAGGACACAGCTAAACCTCCAAGTGGCTTCAACAACTCCCTCGAAGGATGCAAATGACCAGCCTAATTAATTAAACCATATTTAAGTCACTCTCTCAGCTTTATTGATATCCATGATGTGAATCCCTCCTGGCTTGCCTTAACCTCCCTCCCTCTGCCTTTCCGTCTCAGTGCGGCAACCTTCCCTTCCGTCGGGTGTGCAAAGGCTACGGGGCGGACGTCACCTGCGGAGAGATGGCGGTGTGCACCAACCTCCTTCAGGGACAGTCTTCCGAATGGGCGTTGCTGAAGCGCCACGAGACCGAGGATCTCTTTGGGGTTCAGGTAAAGCTTCCTGGCACAGGATGGGGACTGGAGGGGGTGGGGGGTGGCGAGAGAGAGCATTGGCTCAGGTTGAAGCTCAACCTGCTTCTGGCAGAAGACGCCTTAAGCCTGAAAAAGGGAGAGCAGCAGAAACGGAGGGTCCCCTTGGAGACGGTTGCAGGAATTGGGTCTGGTCTATTTTGATAACAAGAAGGACAGGGGAGGGGAGGGGGGGGAGAGCTGACTGCTAGGATCTCCTGCTTGAGCTAGCGGGTGGACTAGAAGATCTCCGAGGTCCCTTCCAACTTGGTTAATGTGTTTAGGGGCTGCCTGCTGCTGTCAGCATTCCAAATAGCAGCTGAAATTAAATCAGAGTCCGAGGCAAAGGATTCCTCAAAGTTACAGTTTATTAAGAGAGCCATGTTGGCACATCTGGGAAAACCCGAATCTGAAAGCTTCCCGGTTTCCCCCACCCAGTTGGAAGCTCAAGATCTCCCCCCCGCCACACCCACAAGTTCCACCCCATGGTCCAATCTCCCACTGCCACGCTGGCAGCTTCCACCCATCCAGTTCCGGTCAGGTGCAGAGATGCAGAGACAAAGGATGACCTTGGCTTTCTAGAAAGAATGTTGTTATGGCTACATGGCATCTAACTCCGTACAATCCCATTTCCCCACCATAGAAAAGGCATGGCAGAATAATAGAAAGCGTGGGAGGCCAAAGACCCGAAAGGAAAGATGGCCGCAGGCCTGGGAGGCCCCTGGCTAACTTTTGGCGTCTCCTCTCTTTGCAGGTGGAAGGAGCCTTCCCAGACACCATGACTAAATGCGCCGAACTCCTCAACCAAACCATCGAGGTGGACTTCGTGGATATCAACGTGGGATGCCCAATTGACCTGGTCTATAACAAGGTAAAGTGGTCATTTTGGACCCATGTAACGGCTGCCTTTTATGGGCTGGCTTTTAAAAAGCCATCCCGGCGGGATGGACGTGAAAGAGGATTCATCTACTTTCCAATTTGGGCTTCTTCGTTTCTTGACTCCCTCAGGAAGTAGAATGGAAATCAGTTTTTTTCTTTTTTTAAAGGAAGCATCGGTACCTGTGCTTCTGCGTAGGTTGAGGTTGCAGCATAAAGGCCACGGTGGGCAATGCTTTTTTATGCCGCCGTAACTCCGTATCTTGAAACCTCGAGAAGAACGGCAAAACGGCTGCCAAGGAGAAGGGTTTCCAAAACGGCTGCCTCGCAGACAGCAGTCACCCAGTACTGTGCCAGCGTTCCAAATATCATGCAGAATTAAATCAGAGTCCAAGGCAAAGCTATCCTTAAAGTTCCAATTTAATAAGAGAGACATGTTGGCAATGTTCTGTGTAAATCCCAATTCTGGAAATGACATCAGAATCCCACCCAGTTAAAAGTTCATGATCTTGTCCCCACACCCACAAATCCATCACATGGTCCAATCGTCCTTCTTCCACGCTGACGTCTCCACCCAGCTTCTTCTGGTCAGGTGTGAAAGTGCGGAGACAAAAGATGACCTTGGCTTCTAGTAAAGAATGACAACAATACATTCCACAATCCTACTCCTTTCTATTCCCCCCTCCCATCAACTATACTAAAGAAACAGCATAATGAAATAAGAGAAAGTGTGGCAGGCCAAAGATCCTAACAGGAATATAATTGCAGGCCTGACATCCTGTTTGCCAGGCGCATTATACCATCAGAAGAGGAAAACTCTGGGCTTCTTGGTGCTCTCTGAGCTTGGTGGTTTTTTGCCAGACGTTTCGTGACCCCACTAGGGAATATCATCAGTGCTCGGGGAGGGTGGATTATTGAATGGAGGAGGAGAAGGAGAGGGAGAAGAGGGGGGGGGAGGACTGTGGGGTCCTTGGTGTTCTCTGAGCTTGGTGGTTTTCTTGCAGACGTTTCCTGACCCAGTTAAGTAACATCATCAGTGCTGGAAGGAAGGGGATTTGGTTTATATATTATTGGCTTCTCCTGTCCTCCCACGGCCAGGGTCCTTCGGCAAAGTCAACAGGGGGGAGCCAGAACCACTTAACCGTGTTGCTAACAACTTCAGTGGTCCGCTTAACATCCGTGGCAGGAAAGGTCGTAAAATGGGGCAAAACTCACTCAACAGTGGTGTATGCAGGATGGGAATCTGACTCTGCCCACTGCCAGGAGTTCGATCCTGACCGGCTCAAGGTTGACTCAGACTTCCATCCGCCCGAGGTCAATAAAGTGAGGAGCCAGATGGTTGGGGGGTGAGAGGCTAACCCCATAAACCGCTTAGGGGGGCTGTAAAAGCCTTGTGGATAAGTCTTAAGTGCTCAGGGCTATTGTTATTAACAACTGTGTGGCTTAGCAACTGTTGGGCTCAATTGTGGTCATAAGTCGAGGACTACCTGCATTAGAAAGTGGGAGAGGCTGGATTCTGTTCCCAGCTGAGCCACGAAAGGCAGCAGGCTGACCTTGAGCCAATCCCTCGCTCGCTCGCTCTCGCTCTCCGTCCAGCTCAGCTCACAGGGGGCCGGTTGGGGATGGGAAACAGGAAATAAATCCTATTTATTAATCAATAAATACTCTAGGTTCACTGCCTTGAATGGTTGATAAGAAAGGATAGAGGAAGCTTAGCAAATAAATGAATCGCCCTCCTCTCCTTTCCCTCCCCAGGGCGGCGGATGTGCCCTGATGACCCGCACCAATAAGTTTGAGCAAATCATCCGCGGCATGAACTCCGTAAGTCAGCGGCCATCTCTCCGGCCGATTCCCTCATCCTGTCTGCTTTCCCTAAACCCTTGAAAATCAATCAATCTCCCACCTCTCCCTCTCTATCTCCTTTCCTCTCTCTCTCTCCCTCCCCCTCTCTCTCCCTCTCTCTTCCTCTCTATCTCCTTCCCTCTCTCCCTCTCTGTCTCCCCCTCTTCTGTCTCCATCCCTCTCTCCCTCCTACCCACTCTCCCTCCCTCTCCTTCTCTATCTCCTTCCCTCTCTCTCCCTCCCTCCCTCCCTCCCCCCTCTCTCTCCATCCCTCTCTCCCCCTTCCCTCTCTCTCTCTCCCTCCCTCCTACCTCCCTCTCCCTCCCTCTCTCTTCCTTCCCTCTCTCCCTCTCTCTCCCTCTCTCCATCCCTCTCCCTCTCTATCTCCTTCCCTCTCTCCCTCTCTCTGTCTCCCCCTCTTCTGTGTCCTTCCCTCTCTCCCTCCTACCCACTCTCCCTCCCTCCCTCTCCTTCTCTATCTCCTTCTCTATCTCCCTCCCTCCCCCTCTCTCTCCGTCCCTCTCTCCCCCTTCCCTCTCTCTGTCTCCCTCCTACCTCCCTCTCCCTCCCTCTCTCTTCCTTCCCTCTCTCCCTCTCTCTCTCTCTCTTTGTGCATGTTAAAGTATTTACACATCAGTCAAATAATCAAAGTTCTCTCCTGTCTAACAAAATGAAATTCAGTGGTGAAAAAAATGCACAGGAACACTATATGTCAGTGATGGCGAACCTTTTCGGCACCAAGGGCCCAAACCGGAATGCCCGTATGCGCGCTGCAGCACCGCAAACACAAAGACAAGCTGGCCGGTGCACATGCGGGCGCCAACCAGCTGGGCTTCAAATTTCTGGTGCGCACATGCGTGCTGGCCAGTTGGTCTTTGGATTTCTGGCGAGCTGGCTGGTCCCAGTAAGCCACTGTTACATGGGGGAGTGTGTGTGAGTGGGACAGTAACCCCGTCTCAATTTTTCCCTCTTCTTTTTCTCTCCCAGGTCCTGGATGTTCCCCTGACGGTTAAGATCAGGACGGGCGTGCAAGAGAAAATGAACCTGGCTCATAAACTGATCCCCCACCTCCGAGAATGGGGAGCCTCGTTGGTCACGGTATAGGAAGCCTTGTTTTCCTTAACTCCGGTTGGGATGGAGGCCTGGTTACTCGGCAAATCCGAGTGCTGGTTCTCCTTCGGCTGTTCCCCGTCCGGGGGTGGGGGGGGCTCAGAGAGGAAGAGGGAGGTAGAATTCCTATCCCGTTCTTCCTCTTCCTGGGGGTTTCCTCTAGCAAAAGTTCGGAGAGGCAGAGAGAGAAGCGGGGGGGGGTGTCTCCCAGCTTGGCAGCTTTTAAGACCTGTGGACTTCAGTTCCCAGAATTCCCCAGCCGAGCAGGCTTGAAGGCATCCGAGGCTTGCTCTGTTTGTTTTCATTCGTAGCAACTGCACCTTTTTCTGCCCCCCATTAGCTCCACGGCCGATCGAGAGAGCAGAGGTACACAAAGATGGCAGACTGGGGCTACATAGCGGAGTGTGTCCAAGTGGCCAGCCCCATGCCCCTCTTCGGTAAGTGGCAGGGGCCAATCCTAGGGTTTCCTAGTCCTTCTGGGCCGACCCTGGGAGGATGCTTCAATACGCGTTGTTTTCAGAATGGCCTTGACTGCTTCCCTTGAATTAGTCAAGACTCTTCTGCCTGTGTCTCTCAATCATCCATCCATACGTCCATCAATATCTATCTATCTATATCTATCTTCATCAATATCTATCTCATCTATCTATATCTTTATCAATATCTATATCTATCTTCATCAATATCTATCTCATCTATCTATATCTTCATCATTATCTATCTATATCTATCTTCATCAATATCTATCTCATCTATCTATATCTTTATCAATATCTATATCTATCTTCATCAATATCTATCTCATCTATCTATATCTTCATCATTATCTATCTATCTATATCTATCTTCATCAATATCTATCTCATCTGTTAGGAAAGCTCCCTGTTGGGAGAGCGAGTACGTTCAGAGAAGCGTTGTGAGAGTTGTGTTGGAGAACACACAAACCAGCATACAGAGACACTGCAGTTTAAATAGGCTTTTACTTTCGTGGAAAATAGAGGTATCAGAGTCCATCAAACAGTCCAAGTCATACACGGATAAGACAGTCAGTCATCAACGTCTTTCAGTTAAGGGATAATCCAAATAACATACTGTAGTCCAATATCCATATGATCAGTCCGGTAATCAAAGCTTTGCTAGCAGTTGCAAAACTTAACAATAGCTCACGGCACTTTCTAACAGCCAGCTTCCAAAACACTCAGATCAGATCAGCCCAGCATCTAACTGAACAGAGAGCTAATAGTCGTTCTGGCTCCCTCTTATGGCCGATAGAGGAAATAGCAACCAATCACATTTTACAGTATGATTTAAAGAAACAGGTACAACATTGTTACATGATTTATATATTGCCAACCCAACCGTTAGATTATATTCCTAACATAATCTATCCACCCATCCATCCATCCATGAATACCTGGCAGGATACTTCAACATGTGTTGTTTTCAGAATGGCTTTGACTGCTTCCCTTGAATGACTTCACAAGACATCTTCTCCAGCTGTCTGTCAGTCTCTGTCTGTCTGTCATATTTCTTTGCCTTCCATCTTGCCACCAGGTGACTCTGGGAGGCTTACTTTAAAATGAAGCCACAAATGAATGAATAAATGTTATATACACACACCCAAATGTTTATACTGTATATAATTCAACTTACAACAGTACATTTAGTGGCCTTTTAAAGTTACAACGGCACTAAAAATGGACTTATGACTGTTTCTCAAACTTAGGACCGTTTCAGCATCCCCATGGTCACTTGATCACAATTTATGTGCTTGGCAACTGACTCATAGTTATGACGGTCACAGCACCCCGCGTATCGTGTGATCTCCTTTTGCGACCTTCTGGCAAGCAAAAGCCAATGGGGGAAACCAGATTCACTTAACAACTGTGTTACCAATTCAGCGACTGCAGCGATTCACTTAACGATGGCAAGAAAGGTCAATATTCACTTAACAACTGTCTCGCTTGGCAACAGGAATTTGGGGCTCAGTTGTGGTCGCACGTCGAGGACTACCTGTACATGTCTTTTCCCACAGAAACGAGGATTCGGAACCCGTGCCTTTACGACCTTGCCCCACACAGTTGTTAAGTGAATCACCGTGGTTAAGTTAGCAACGGAGAGGTGAAGGGGATCTAGCTTCCCGTTTTCTTGGTGGGTCAGAAGGCCACACGACCCTCGGGACCCTGCATCCCTCACACCATCTCTTCATTTATGTATTTTCCCTTTAACTTTTCATATATATGTATGTATGTATGTATTGTGTCACAACCCCTGGTATGCGAAAATAGGGAGGTAGCATACTGCTTCCCTTTTCTGTCTATCGGCTCACTCTGGGAGCCATCCAAGCAGAAAGCCGTTTTTTTTATGGAACCTTGTTACATTTGTGTTGCATTTGTGCTGATAAAGTCTCCCTTTATTTATTTACCAGCACAAATGCAACATGATATATATAGTGTATTTAGTGTCACAACCCATTTACTGTTCCTCCCATATTTGGGCATACCAGGAGTTGTGACACTAAATGCATACCTATTTCCCTGGCTCAGCTGATAAAGGAGGAGAACCTTGTGGCTTAGTGGTTAACACATCTGCCTAATATGTAATATGTAATACAGCCCAGGCTCGAATCCCGGCAAGGGTATGGCTAGCTGATGAGAGCTAAATAGCTTGAAATAGATCTATACTAGTTTCCCTTTATTTATTTATCAGCACAAATACAACACAAATGTAACAAAAAAGCAACAGTAAAAATATTGGGTTTCTGTCTGGATGGCCTCTTGGGATGAGCCGATAGACAGAGAAAGGAAGCAGTAGGCCTCCTCCCATATTTGGGGCATACCAGGGGTTGTGATATTTTATATTTTATATATATATTATATATATATATATATATATATATATATATATATATATATATATGTGTATGTGTATGTGTATGTGTATGTGTATGTGTATGTGTATGTGTATGTGTATGTGTATGTGTATATGTATATGTATATGTATATGTATAAAAATATATACATTTTCTTGCGGCGCAGGAAACGGCGATATTTTTTCTTTCGAAGACGCTAACCGAGCCCTGCAGAGCGGAGTTTCAGGGGTCATGATTGCCCGGTAAACAGCTTCTCTTCTTCCTTTCCTCTTCATATGAAAATAAAAACGAAAGCAAAAAAAAACGCCCATTGCTCAATGGAGAATTCAGAGCGGCTTCCCTTGCCCCTCCCTCCAGCTGATCTCCTCCCTCCCATATATGTGCGGCTGGGGAAGACCACTGTCTCCAGCCCTCGTAGAAACTGTACCAGCTCACAACCAGAAACACACACACACACACACACACCCTTTTGACGCGCTCCGCAGATTTTGACCGCTGTCCTCCTTGGTCACAGGGGAGCCCTCATCAAACCCTGGATCTTCACCGAGATCAAAGAGCAGCGGCACTGGGACATCTCCTCCCAGGAAAGGCTGGGCATCCTCCAGGACTACACGAACTACGGCCTGGAACACTGGGGCTCGGACACCCAAGGCGTGGAGAAGACCAGGAAGTTCTTGCTGGAGTGGCTTTCCTTCCTCTGCAGGTGAGCAAACCCTCTTCATACGGGCTCTGCTGGATGACCCCGGTGGGCAGGGCAGTCCTTCTTCGCAGGAGAGAGAACCGGACCGATTTGAGAGAACTGGAATTAAGACAGTAAAGCGCTCAAAGGTGCTTTTCCAAGAGGCAACTGGGTTTTCTCTTTGAAGACATTTTGCTCCTCATCCAAGAAGCTTCTTCAGCTCTGACTGGGTTGGTGGTGGAACTGAAGGATTTATACTGCTTGGAGACAAAGCTGGTCATTTGCATCCCTTTAGAGGGTCATTGAGGCCACCTGGAGGTTCCTCTGTGTCTTCAGGGTCACCCGAGTGGGGCAAATGGGGGGTGGAGCCTTCTTGGAACTGCTGATGACCTCTATCTCTGGTCTGCAACACAGCAGTTCCAAGGTGACCCCAAGGACACAGGTAAACTCCCAAGTGGCCTCATGATTCCCTAAAAAGGATGCAAATGACCAGCTTTGTCTGCAAGGAGTGCGATTCCTTGCATTCTCCAGCCAGAGCTGAAGATGCTTCTGGGAGGAGAAGTGAAACGTCTTCAAGAGAAAAACCAGTTGCCTCTTGAAAAGCACTTTTGGGGAATGGGAGGATATATGTTTCTTACCGACAGCTCATTTGCGTCCTTTGGAGAGAGTCATTGGGGCCACTTGGAGCTCACCTGTGTCCTCAGGGGTCACTTCGGAACTGCTGGCTCTTCTTTTGGACTGGCGATAAATGCCGTCCCATTTGCACCACTCAGGTGACCCAAGTGGCCTCAAAGGACCCTCTAAAAAGGATGCAAGTGACCAGCTGTCTGCAAGGAGTATCAATCCTCCCATCCACTCAGAGCTGAAGAAGCTGTTGTTTTATCGTTGGCATTCACCACCAACAAGATCGGCTAAATGTACCCAAACCTGAAGCCGACCTGCTGGAAGTGTAAAAAAGTACAAGGGACTTTTTATCACATATGATGGACCTGCTTGGAAACACAAAAATATTGAACAAAAATTTCTCCAACTACAATCGAGATACAAAAAAAGATGTAAAAGAATATGGAATATACACAGAATTACAACAAATAGATAAAATTTTAATTGGCCCGGGAAATAAATTCATAACGAAAATTTACAAATATTTATTAGAAGTAACATTAGAAGAAGAAAAAGTTAAAGGTTGCATGACAGCAGGGACCAAAAATTTTGGCTACAACGTAGATCTAGTGGATTGGGAAAGAATTTGGAACACAAATTATAAACTAACACCATCAGCAGCACTTAAAGAAAATATGTTTTATCGTTGGCATTTATCACCAAGATTGGCTAAAATGTACCCAAACCTGAAGCTGACCTGCTGGAAGTGTAAAAAAGTACAAGGGACTTTTTATCACATATGGTGGACCTGCCCGGAAACACAAAAATATTGGAAAAAAATTTGGAAGTGTGTGCAAGAAATTACAGGAGAACAGATAAAATACAAACCCGAAATCTTTCTCCTGGGAATAATCACAGGGAAATATACAAAGAAAATTAAGTACATATTAACTCATCTGCTAACTACAGCTAGAATAGCATTTGCCCAATGCTGGAAACAAAATAATATCCCCCCTCGGATGAATTAGTGATAAAAAAAAACCGCGATTGTGCAGAGATGGACAAATTAACACTGAAATTAAAAGATAAAGAAGAGTCAGAATATTATGAAATTTGGAACAATTGGTAACAAATGGCTGCAAAACAAGAATAAAATTAATTAAGCCGAAAAACAATACATATAAATATATATATAGAACTGTGTATAAAGGTGTGTAAATCTAGAAGCGAAATAGTCTATACATGTACTGGTATGATGACATAACAATGTTGATGTAATGACTGTTTTTTTTAGCAAAAAATCTGCTAAAAATAATAATAATAAAAAGAGCTGAAGAAGCTTCTTGGAGGAGAGGGGAAATGTCTTCAAAGAAAAAAGCACCTTTGGGCTGAGAATCTCCTTCCCAGCTGTTTATTTTTCCCCAGATACATCCCCGTCGGCTTGCTTGAGCGCCTGCCGCAGCGGATCAACGAAAGGCCCCCTTACTACGTGGGCCGGGACTACTTGGAGACCCTGATGGCTAGCCAAAACGTGGACGACTGGGTGAAGATCAGGTAGGAGGCAGAGCCCGGCCCTGGCCTGGACGCACCTTTGGAATTCCTCACATCCTCAATAATCCCAAGTTTCCTTTTTTCTTCTTCCAGCGAGATGCTGCTGGGCCCCGTTCCTGCCAACTTCTCTTTCCTGCCAAAACACAAAGCGAATTCTTACAAATAGGGCGGCCGGAGGAGAAGCACCGGACGTCTTCCGCCTGCTGCCGCTCACCTGTCTTCTGTTTATTTGAATCAATAAAATAAATGTTCTTTTTTTAAAATAAAAACCACCCGACTGCTGGCTACGTTCATTGCTTTCCCCCCCCCCCCCCACAATCTGTGTATTTGGGTGGGTGGCTCAACTCAACTTCTGCTCTCTTGCCCGGCGGCTTCCTTGGGACGCCCCCATTCCCACATTCACAGGTAGTCCTCGACTTAACGACCACAATTGAGATGGAGATTTTTTTCACTGCTGAGTAAAGACGGTTGCTAAAAAAAGCTTTGCAATCGTGTTTTGCAATCTTTCTTTCCACGGTTGTTAAAGGGAATCACTGCGGTCCTTCGTCAACACGGTTCTCAAGGGAATCTGGCTTTTTGGATCGCGTCATTCCCCCCGGGACACTGTGACCGTCGTAAGTACGGAGTCCGTTGCCAAGAATTCCGTTGATGTGATCGTGGGGAGACTGCAAGTGTGAGGAAAGGTCATAAGGTGCTTTTTTTCCGGGTGCCCGTGGCAACACCGAAGGAGTGGGTGGCAAGACAAGAGCCACTCGCATTTATGTCCTGTCCTTTTTATTATTATTTTTATTATTATTATTTAATAAATAATTCAAGGCAGGAAACATACTTAAGTATACGTAGTCCCCAACTTTCCATTTAGTGACCGTTCACGTCACTTGCGGTCATTTTTCGCACTTCTGACCCCTGCTGCATCTCTTCCTGCCACGTGATTAGAATTCAGATGCTTGGCAAATGGCTCGTACTTACGACGGCTGCAGTTTGTCTCTCTGTGTGTGTGTGTGTGAGAGAGAGAGAGAGAGAGAAGTGATTCCCCTTTTGTGACCCGATGAGCAGTCAAGGAGGGGAAGATTCACTCATTTAAGAATGGCAGTGATTTACTTAATGACGGCAGCAAAAGAAAGTCATAAAACGGGGCAGAACTCGCCAAAGTGTCTTCCCTTAGCCACATAAATGTTGGGGTTCCCGTTGTGGTCATAACTTGAGGACTCCCTGCTACTGTTTCCCAGGTTCCCATGGTTTGCGGAGGCCAAACTTGGGGCAAATCTCTGTGCCCAGTCAACGCACTCCCACCCGACATGACAAAAGTTATGGGAGGGGGAATCTCACCCCAACCTCCACCTCAAAGTCTCCCTCTCTTGAGAGTGTCCACCCTGTCTTCTCCCACCTCTGGTCTCTCCACAAGCTAAGCGAGTCTCGCATCCGCGACCATAGGTGCCTCAATGAGGACTAGCCGCCTTCGGGGTCTTTTCCCTCCCTCTCTCTGGCAGCGCTCCGCCGTCTCCCTGGCAACGCGCCCCCCCCGCGCGCGCGCTCCCATTGGCCGCCGCTATTCCCGCCCTCCCCGCAGCGCTCCCATTGGCGGGCGCCGAGAGGCGCCGAAGCGAGCGCTCCCATAGGCCGGGGCGGCTGCCCGTCTCGCGCGGGGCCGGAGGGGCGGGGGTTCCGGTTCCGGTGTGGAGGCGGCAGCAGCAGCAGCAGCAGCAGAAGCAGCGCTGGCGGCCAAGCGAGCGTCGGAGGGGGCCGGGCCCAGCGCGGCGAGGACAACACGCCAGGCCCGCTCCCGCCCGGCAGGCAGCCCGCCATGAGGCGGCGTCGGCGGGAGCAGCAGCATCAGCCGCCCCTCGAGCCCTGAAGGCAGCCGAGCGCCGTAGGCCCCGACCCGCCTGAGGGGGAGCCGGCCCAGCCATGGACAACCAGGTGAGGAGGAGCAGGAATAGGAGGAGGCCCCGCCCTTTCCCCCCTCCCCGGGAATGGGCGGGGCCGGCCTTCATTGGGCGCGCGGCGGCCACGCCCACCCCCTTCGGAAAGGGGCGGGGTTTGGGCAGCGAGCCACGAGGCTGGCCACGCCCACCAAGGTCCTCATGCATCCCCTCCTCCCCCCGCCTGCCTTTTGTTTGGGGGGCGGCGGCGGGGGGGGAGATGAATAGGGTGCCCTCCCCTTTGAAAGATGGGGAAGGGGGGAAGCACCTGCCCCGGTGGGAGGAGAGGGGAGGGGCCTGCCCACCTGAAGGGGCGTGGCTTCCTCAAGGCAGGGAAAGAAGAATAGATAGAATAGAAATAGAATTGAATAGGATAATAAGAGACCCTAACAAGAATAGAATAGAGAAGAAGAATGGGGGATGGAATAGAAATAGAACAGGAGCAGAGTTGGAAGGGGCCTTGGAGGTCATCTAGTCCAACCCTTTGCTCAGGCAGGAGGCCTGTACTAGGGATTCGAACCACCGAACTGCTGACCTTTCTGATCGGCAAGCGCGGTGTCTTGTCCACTGAGCCACATAACAATAAGAGACTATAATTAGAAAAGAGAAGAGAAGGAGGATAGGGAATGGAATAGAAAGGTGGCGCAGTGGTTAAATGCAGCACTGCAGGCTACTGCTAAATCAGCAGGTCAGCGGTTCAAATCTCACCGGCTCAGGGTTGACTCAGCCTTCCATCCTTCCGAGGTGGGTAAAATGAGGACCCAGATTGTTGGGGGCAATATGCTGACTCTCTGTAAACCGCTTAGAGAGGCCTGAAAGGCCTATGAAGCGGTATATAAGTCTACTGCTATTACTGCTATAAATAGAAAAATAAACAGTAACAGAGTTAGAAGGGAGCTTGGAGGTCATCTAGTCCCACCCCATACTCAGGCAGGAGGCCTGTACTAGGGATTCGAACTGCCAACCTTTCTGATTGACAAGTTCAGAGTCACAGAGCCACCTAATAATAATAGATTATAATAAGAATAGAATAGGGAAGAGAAGAAGAATAGGGAATAGAAATTAAACAGTACAGAGCTGGAAGGGAACTCGGAGGTCATCTAGTCCGACCCCCTGCTCAAGCAGGAGGGCTGTAGTAGTGATTCGAACTGCCGACCTTTCTGATCGACAGGCTCAGCATCTTAGGCACTGAGACACCTATTAAGAATAATAACTATAATCAGAATAGAACAGATTATAAAATAACCTGGAAGGGACCTTGGAGGTCCTCTAGTCCAGCTCCCTGCTCAAGGGGAGGGAGGGGAGCAGAGGCTCTTCCACTCATTCACCACCACCACCCCCATATTGCCTGCAGCTTCCTTCCCCTCCCATTGCATTTGGGGATGGCTGCCCACTCACCCACCCACTCATTCTGCACATCAGTCCCGGCATCTGCAGCCAGCCCTAGGCCGATCCTGATGTTCCCTTGCAACCTGGTGCAGCTGGGTGAGAGTAGGTGTGTCTGACGTGAAGGCTTTTGCATCAAGAGCCCATGAGGCTTCAGGACGCTGAGAAAAAGTGCAGAGAAGAGCAACTGAGAGGATTAAAGGCCCCCGAGACGACAGAGTAGAGCCCAGTCTGTGGACAGAGACTGGTCTGAAGCATGCTGTCAATGGGTCAGTGCCAACACGCGGAGCCTTGTCCATGGGATGCAGGCAATATGTAAAACCCTCCGGTCTACAGGAAAACCTTTCTCCATGGAGCCAGTCCCTGGTGCCCAAAAGGTTGCAGTCACTGGTGTGGAGAAAATAAGGACTAGAGGGAACATGACAGCAATATTCCAATATCTGAGGGGCTGCCCCAAAGAGGAAGGGGTCATCGTATTCTCCAGAGCACCAGAAGGCAAGAAGCCACGGGTGGAAACTCACCCAAAAAAGAAGCAATCTGGAACTAAGGAGAAACATCTTAACAGTGAGAACAATTAACCAGTGGAACAGCTTGCCACCAGAAGTCATGCTCTGCCACTGGAGGCTTTCAAGAAGAGACTGGACAGCCATTTGTCTGAAATGGTCCAGGGTCTCCTGCTTGAGCAGGGGGTTGGATTAGATGACCTCCAAGGTCCCTTCCAGCTCTCTTCTGATTGATTGATTGATTCAAGTAGTCCTCGACTTACAACCACAACGCAGCCTCAAATTTCTGTTGTTACGTGGACGTTTGTTCAGTGAGTTTTGCCCCGTTTTACAACTTTCCTTGCCACAGTAAGTCAATCACCGCAGTTGACAAGTTACTAACCTGGCCGTTAAGTTGTTCCGGCTCCTCCTATTAACTTTGCGGTTCAGAAGGTCGCAGAAGGGGGTCACCCGATCCCGGGATGCAGGGAAGGTGATAAACATGGACCAGTGGCCGAGCATCTGAATCCTGGGGGAGGCTGTAAAAGTCGTAACGATGAAAAAACAGCCCTAAGTTACCTTTTTTTGAGCCCCGCTGTAACTTTGAAGGGCCACCAGACGAACTGTCGTTAAGTCGAGGACTGCCTGTAGTAGGACCACGCTGACTTAACTGCCGCTGTTGTTGGGTGAGTCCCGGGATCGCCATTTGCGATCTCCCGCCAGCTTCCCCATTGGTCACCGTGCTGATTGCCCAGCACCTGAATGGCAATCGCGTATTGCTGGGCAATGCTACAATGGGCCACAACTTCAAGTTGTCGCTCCACAGTTCAGTGCGGCACCTTCAGGTCAGGGGTGAAATCCCAGTGGGTTGTGAGCGGTTCTGGAGAACCAGTAGCGGAAACTTTGATTAGTTCGGAGGACCGGCAAATGCCACTCCGGCTGAGAGTGGGCAGGGAATGGGGATTTTGCAGTATCCTTCCCCCTGCCACGCCCACCCTCCAAGCCCCGCCTCTAGAACCGGTAGTAAAAAATAATAATGAATTTCACTACTGCTTCAGATGGTCACTAAACAAGGGGTCGTCGTCGTCCCCCTTGCAAAAGTGGGGAGCAGGTAACTCTGGTAAGACATATAAACTCTACACAGTTGCAATTTGTGCCAATTTGATCAGCTCGACATGTATGGTTGTGCGACTGTTGTCTACTTTTATTATTTGTATTTTGTCTTTTATGTTCCCCCCTTTTTTTCCCTCTTGTTCGCCGCCCTGAGTCCTCCCGGAGAAGGGCGGCATACAAATAATAAAATAACAAATAACAAGCTGCAAATAATGGCTTGTAAGCAGCCCTGGGTTTACCTATCACAGTGTTTCTCAACCTTGGTGACTTTAAGTCCTGTGGACGTCAACTCCCAGAATTCCCCAGCCAGCAGAGCTGGCTGGGGAATTCTGGGAGTTGAAGTCCACAGGACTTAAAGTCACCAAGGTTGAGAAACACTGACCTATCATAACAAAGGAGGTTAGGGTATTGCGGGAACCTCAAGAGCTTAGAATAGCAGAGTTGGAAGGGCCCTTGTGGGCCATCTTGTCCTAGCCCTCTGCTGAAGCAGGAAACCCTCACCCATTCCAGACCATTAGTTTTCCAGTCTCTTCTTAAAATCCTGCAGTGCTGAAGCAACCACAACTTCTGGTGGCAAGCTGTTCCGCTGGTTGATCGTTCTCACTGTCAGGAAGTTTCGCCTTAATTCCAGGTTTCTTTTTCTCCATCAGTTCCCATCCGCTGTTCCTTGTCTGGCCTTGGAGAACAGCTTGACCCCCTTCCTCCTCTCTGTGGCAGCCCCTCAAGTATTGGAAGATGCTCTCCTGTCTCCCCTGGTCCTTCTCTTCTTCCCTAGACTAGCCAGGCCCAGTTCCTGCATCCTAGGTTTTAGCCTCTAATCCTCTTGGTTGCTCTTCTCTGCACTCTTTCTAGAGTCTCAAACTCTTTTTATAGTGTGGGGACCAAAACTGGATGCAGTTATTCCACATGTGGCCTTACTAAGGCTTCATAGAGTGGTATTAGTACCTCCCTTGATCTTGATTGCATCCCTCAGTTAATACATTTTAGGATTGCGTTGGCTTTTTTGGCTGCCGCCGCACATGGCTGGCTCGTGTTTTAAGGGACTGCCCTCTAGGACTGCAGCCTAGGCCAAATCAAGGAACGATGGTCATTGGAAGGAGAAACAGTACGCCCCTCAGACAGGGTCCGCAACTTGGGAGTCCTCCTGGACCCACAGCTGACTTTTGAACACCACTTGTCGGCTGTGACCAGGGGGGCATTTGCCCAGGTTCGCCTGGTGCACCAGTTGCGTCCCTACCTGAACCAGGAGGCCCTCACAACAGTCACTCGCGCCCTTGTGACCTCTAGACTGGACTACTGCAACGTGCTCTACATGGGGCAGCCCTTGAAGAGTATTCGGAGACTTCAGCTTGTCCAGAATGCAGCCGCGCGAGCAATCGTGGGTGTACCTCGGTTCACCCACGTAACACCTATCCTCCGCAAGCTGCACTGGCTGCCTATTGGTCTCCGGATACGCTTCAAGGCGCTAGTCATCACTTATAAAGCCCTTCATGGTATTGGACCTGGGTACTTGAGAGACCGCCTGCTGCCAATTACCTCCACTAGACCGATTAGATCCCACAGATTAGGCCTCCTCCGAATTCCATCCACTGGCCAATGCCGGCTGGCGACTACTCGGAGGAGAGCCTTCTCTGTGGCTGCTCCAACCCTCTGGAACGAACTCCCCGTGGAGATTCGAACCCTCACCACCCTCCAGGCCTTCCGCAAGGCCCTTAAAACCTGGCTGTTCCGACAGGCCTGGGGCTAAAGAGCTGTTGCCCCCGTCTCGAATGGTATGACTGTTGTATGTTTTTAAATTATGTATTGTTATGCTTTGTTTTTTTTTAATTTTTGTCTGTATTCCCCTTCCCTGGCTGAGTTGTGAGCTGCCCTGAGTCCCCTTCGGGGGGGAAAAGGGCGGCATATAAATGTAATAAACTGAACTGAACTGAGAGAGAGTTGAGCCTGCTGGTTACTGTAATGAAGAAGAGAAGTTATTTAGCTGCGTATCGATTGTATTTGTGCCGTTCCTTCCAACTTTTATAAGCACCTGGGGCATCTCGGATCTGCGAAACGAGGGAAAGGTTGCATCAACATTCAAACTCTTAAGCATTTGGGTATGCAAGATAGATATTTATAAAAGTTGAAGCATGGGATCTTTGTCGGACATCCAAAGCTAGAATTTGGGCTATCCGTGTGGGAGCCAAAAAAACCCCACAAATTGAGGGGCCTACAGCGAAAGGCCAGCCGATGATATTAAAGTCAGCTGTGAAGACACCGGGGCCCATCCTCCTTTTTTTTTTTTTAACCGTTCCACCAATATTCGTGCCAGAAAACCTCTTAGCAGTTGTGCAACATCTGTTCTCACCCTTCTATACGTGCCTGGCCGGCTTTTGAGTTGAGTTCGTATCTTCCACCTGACAGCCGAGTGTTGGTTTCATGTCAGTTTATCCTACTGCCCCACCACGGGGGCAGTTCAGGAGCAGGGACCTCAGATCATCCTCACCTTACGAGCACAAAAGTTTTGGTTGCCAAGCCAGGCGGTCGTTAAAGTCAGCTTTATCCCATGTCACGACCTCTCTTGCCACCACCGGTCTTAAGTGAACCGCTGCCGCTGTTAAGTTAGTAAAACGGTTGTAAAGCGAATCCGAAGGTCGCAGAAGGTGGTGACGTTAATTCTGCAACCTTCGTAGACACGAATCTGTTTTCGTGGCTGTTGTAACCACGAACAAGTCCCTTAACCTGAGGCCTACTTGTATTTCTCAACAGACCATCCACTCCTAAACTCTTTTTTTTTATTACTGTATTTTTTGGAGTATAAGACGCATCTTTTTGTCTCAAAAAAAAAGGCTGAAAATCTGGGTGCGTCTTATACATCAAAAGACAGCATTTTTTGCCTCCCGAAGCCACGCCCCTTCACCAAAATGGCCGTGCATACCCTTATGGAGGCTTTCAGAGAGTTCCTGGGGGCTGGGGAGGGCTGTTTCCCCCCCCCCCCCCCGCCCCCAGCAGCACTCGATAAGCCTCCATAAGACTATGCATGCCATTTTTTTTTACAAAAAACCCCGTTTTCACACAAAAGACTGTTTTTTGCTCTTCCCCCCCCCCAGCACTCTGCAAGCCCCCCAAAGGCTATTCATGCCTTTTTTTTAAAAAAATGGCCATTTTTTGGATATTTGCAGAGTGCAAAAACTTTTTTTTTCCTTTTGGAAAGCTCTTTAACTGATTGATGAGAGTTACGTGGATCAAGTGCTGTGCCAGCAGAAACAGTCTTAGGTGCTGCAGATTGTCAGCGATTTCCTTCTCCAGCACATGGATAAAATACACCTGGAAACATCTAACTACCTACCTACTCTCTCTGTCTCCCTACGTACCTTCTGTATGTCTCTCTCTCTGTGTCTCTATTTCTCTCTCTCTCCCTACCGACCTACTGTATTTCTCTCTCTTTCTGTCTCTACTTACCTACCAATCTACCTACTCTCTCTCTCCCTACCTATCTACTGTATTTCTCTATCTCTTTCTATTTCTCTCTCTCTATCCCTCTACCTACACCCTCTCTCTCTTTCTGTCTATCTACCTACTGTATCTCTCTATCTCTATTTCTCTCTCTCTCTCTATCCCTTTATCTACCTCCCTAACTACTCTCTCTCTCTTCCTACCTACCTGCTTTTAGGCATCTATTTTCTCAGGTGAGGAAATGGTTTAGTCCCTGGGCTGCAAAGGGCCCTCCTGAGGCTATCTGCTCTGGGCTAATCTCTCCGTTCCCGCAAACTCGTGGTAACATATCCCCAAAGTGGCAAAAAGACTTTAACAACTTGAAGAGGAAGAATGTGGGCGTAGTCGGTTTGTTGTTGTTGTTTTTTGTGCTGCTTTGCTGTGCTGCTAGAAGAGCTAAGAAAACCCAAGGTGCCCCTTTGACTCCCAACCACACGGTGTGTGTTTGTGTGTGTGTTGTAAATAGTCCCATTTCACAGTTGGAAGAGGGTACGCCTTCAGGCACTGGATCTGTCCTCTGGACGGAGCCCTTTGCTGGGAGCTCGACCTGGAGTTTGTCCGTGAGAAATTAATGTGCAGTAGGCTTTCTATCTTTCCAATAATTGAGTGGGGCCCAGATCCTGAATGTTAGGTTCTCAAATCAGTTGTTTTTTTCCTGAAGGAGCATCCTTCGGCTAAGCTGTCGCGTGAGCCGCCGAGCTCCCAGCCAGTTGGAAAAAGCTAGTTTTAAGCCAAGGAATTGAATCGTCTTTCTTGTCTTTCCTGAACTATAGACCAGCGGTCACCAACTGGTGGTTCGTGAGGAAACGTCGGTGGTCCGCAGAAGAATTATTTGCATTTTTTATATTGCATTAAATCAGGGGCCCTCAAACTACGGCCCCTGGGACGGATACGTGCAATGAACGCTTATGTTGCTGCAGAGAGTCTCCCCCTTCGGGGTCTCTTGGGGCGGGTCGGAGGAAGGCAGAAATTCCGACTTAGCATCTGCTTCGGCCTCCTGGTGAAGAGTTGGAGGGCCTCGTTCCAGTGGGACTGCATCATGGCCTGGAACTGGCTGACCATCTCAGCCCCGCTGAGCCTCCAGGCACTGGCACCCAGCCTTGCACTCCCACAGGTCTTCCCTCTGCTTGGGAAGGACTATGCTCCTAGTCCTCAGTGAGGTGCTTCTACTCTGTCAGATCCAATCTGAACCCAGCTGTTTTTGCCAATTCTTTCTCCTGGTGGCTGCTTAGCTCCAGCAACTGCTTCCTGTTGGGGCCCTAAGGAGCTCGGGTGGGCAGGCGAGGGGCGAGGAGAGGCCGGAGAGGCGCCCCTTGACGTGAGTGACATCGAATTAGCCACACTCACCCAGTCACATGACCACCTAACCACGCGCACCCAGCCGGTCATTAGGCAGATCGTATTGGTGGTCCGCGGGGTTTTAAAAAGAAAGTCACCGTTGCAGTTCACCAGCTGGATCTGTTGATTTTATTTTATTTTTTTATGTTGATTTTATTTATATGGATCTAACAGTCTAGGTGTTTTTGCCTCCCTCCCTCCCTCCCTCCCTCTCTTCCTTTGCCCCTCCCCTCCCACACCCCCTTCCCCCTTCCCAGTGTACAGTCCAGGTGAAGTTGGAGCTCGGACACCGTGCCCAGCTGCGCAAGAAGCCCACCACAGAGGGCTTCACCCACGACTGGATGGTGTTCGTACGAGGCCCGGAACAGTTTGAGATTCAGCACTTTGTGGAGAGGGTGGTCTTCCGTCTCCATCAGAGCTTCCCTAAACCAAAACGTGGTGAGTGAATAGCAATAGCAATAGCAATAGCAGTAGACTTATATACCGCTTCCTAGGCCTTACAGGCCTCTCTAAGCGGTTTACAGAGAGTCAGCATATTGCCCCCAACAATCTGGGTCCTCATTTTACCCACCTCGGAAGGATGGAAGGCTGAGTCAACCCTGAGCCGGTGAGATTTGAACCGCTGACCTGCTGATCTAGCAGTAGCCTGCAGTGCTGCATTTAACCACTGCGCCACCTTGGCTCTTGCGAGCAAGCAAGCGAGGCTGCCCAGGGGGGGTCCCAAGCGGCAACCTAGAAGTAAGGAGGGATTTTTTCCTGGCCGTGAGAACCATCAACCCATGGAAGAGAAGTTGCCTCCGGAGGTTGTGGGAGCTCCTGGAGGCTTTCAAGGGGAGACTGGGCTGCCCTCGGTCAGAAATGGCGTAAGACGGTGAACCTATGGCAGGTAGGCCACAGGTGGCACGCGGAGCCATTGGTTAGGGCACGCGAGGTGTTGCCCTGTCAGCTCCAGCGTGCATGTATGCGCCAGCCACCTGACTTTGGCCTTCATTTTCGGACGTTTTTCGCCCTCTGAAGCCTCCGGAGGGTGAAAAACAACCCAACGTGCAAACCGGAAGTTCGGGAGCTGATTTCCGTTTGCGCATTGGGCCGTTTTTCTCCCGTCATAGAAAGCCTCTGGAGCCTAGGGAGGGCAGAAAAGGGGGATCCATCGCGTGCCAAAAGCGGGGGGAGGGTAGAGGTCGCATGCGTAGGGCCAGGGGTTGCTCACACATGCGGTGGGGTGGGCACGCCCCACATGATCATCCTCTGCTCCCCTGGCTTTCGGCACGCAATGGGGAAAAGGTTAGCCATCACTGGTGTAGGGTCTCCCGCTGGGCAGGAGGACTAGATGACCTTTAAAGTCCCTTCTGTACTCTGTAGAAACAGTTTGTGGCTTCCCTCCAGAAGCTCAAACACTGGAAGTTTTTCAAGAAGAGGCTGGAGTGCCCTCTGTCCGGTCTTTTCTGACTCTGTTGATGTGAGGGCGAACCATTTGGGCACCAAGTGGCACCGAAAAGGGAGTACCGTATTTTTCAGAGTATAAGACGCACCTTTCCCCCCCCTTAAAAGAAGGTGAAAATTTGGGTGTGTCATACACTGAATGTAGCCCCACCCACCGCCCTCCCCCCCCCCCTTTGGCCTCTGCCTCCCAGCAATTTACCTCCTTGCACCAAACGGGGAAAATGGGGATTGGGGAGGCTGAAATTGAAAGTGAAACTTGCTGTTTGCTCCAAGGAGGCAAATTGTCTGGGAGGCAGAGCCAGATTTTTTTTTTCCTTGCGCTAATCAGGATGTTTACTGCAAGGAGGTAAGTCAATAACTATAAATGCCTGTAGAAGGTTCAAATGATTAGACTTATTTTTCAAAGACTGCTTTATTATTATTATTATGGGTACTTGAGAGACCACCTGCTGCCAATTACCTCCCACAGACCCATTAGATCTCACAGGGTTGGCCTCCTCCGGGTGCCATCTACCAGCCAATGCCACCTGGCTATTACCCGGGGGAGGGCCTTCTCTGTGGCAGCTCCGGCCCTCTGGAACGAACTCCCCGCAGGGATTCGGACCCTCACCTCTCTCCAGGCCTTCCGAAAAGCCGTCAAAACCTGGCTTTGCCGGCAGGCCTGGGGGTGATGAGTTCCCTCCCCTCTCGACATGTATGGTTGTGCGACTGTTGTTTACTTTTATTATTTGTATTTTGTTTTATTTATGGTCCCCTTTTTTCCCCCTTGAATTGTTCGCCGCCCTGAGTCCTCCCGGAGAAGGGCGGCATACAAATAATAAAATTCTATTCTATTATTATCCCAGACAACTTAACAAAACGAAGAAGCTTTTTTAAAACAAAATGCTTGATCTGAAGAGGCCCCTGTGTTCTTTTTCCTTCTTTTAAATAGCAGAGAATGAGTTTCCGGTGCATGCACGCACGCCAGCCAGCAGGGTTCCCAGCTACTGCCTCACATGCACACGTGCGGCTCAGCTGGCCGGTGCGCATGCTCACACTGGAAAACAGAAGACCAGGTCTTCCATTTCCGGCACTGCCGGACACACACAGGCCACCTGATCTTCCCCTGCGCGACAGAAACCCAGAAGAGGAAGGGGCGATGCTGCGCATGCCAGGCAACATGCCTCCCTGTGCCGTGTGTTTACGACCTTTCTCGCCAGTCGTTAAGTGAATCACTGCAGTGGTTAAGTTAGCCACACGTTAAGTGAACCTGGCAACTGTCATAAGTGCGAGCCCAGTTGCCCAGGGTCTGGATTTGAGTCGAGTGACGATGGGGATGCTGCGAGCGTCGTAGGTTGTGGGAAACGGTCATAAGTAACTTTTTTTTCAGAGCCCTCAAACCGTCACTAAGTGAACTGCCGGGTATTTGCCTGCAGCTCCTTATTATGGGTAGTAAGAGTGTGGCGCTTTGGCCCCACCGTTGTGATTCTCCTGCCTGCCGTTCTCCTGCTTTTTTACTCGGTGCTGCTGGGGAGGTTTGATAACGCTCCTTTTTTGCTTCTCTCTCTCTTCTCTCCCCCCCCCCCCCAGTTTGCAAAGAGCCCCCTTACAAAGTGGAGGAGTCCGGCTACGCGGGGTTCATTATGCCCATTGAGGTCTACTTCAAGAATAAGGTATCCTTTTATTTACTTCCCCCTCCTCCTCCTCCTCCTCCCTGCATTTCATCCCCTGGCCAACCCCCGGGAACCCCTGTCACCTTCCTGTTTCATGTCCTTTACGCCCATTTCTTGCCTTCTAAATCCGAGGCAAGATGCGGATGGACAGAAAACATCCTCTTTTTTTCCCCTAAGACGTCTGTTTAGGCCAGAGGGTCGGCAACCTGCAGCTCTGGAGCCGCAGGTGGCTCTTTCTTTCTTTTTTTAAAATATATTTTTATTCTTTTTTAAGCGAAACAACACAAAACAAAGCAAGAGCAGAACAAAGAGCAACTTTCCTCCCTTTCATCCAGCATGTCGTTTGGTTACAGGTTTCAGTTTAGGACTAACATCACTGGTTTACATTAGACGTAACTGGATATTTCGCTGTCATTGGACATTATGTATTCAAATTACCATTAATATTCTTTCATTTGTAACAATCCTTGTTTCCTTGGATTCATAATTATCTATCAAATAACAATAAGTCTTTAAAGTATTATAGTGTCACCTATCTCTAAGGAGGAAGCAAGTGGCTCTTTCATCCCTCTGTTGCGGCTCCACAATTGGCTTTGGGTTAGGGAAGGTAGGGGGAAAAGGACGCCACTCTAGGAGGAGACTCTATGGTGGGGGAACCAGACTTCCGCTCAGCTCCAGGATTGAACTAGGGGAGGGGGCTTCCAGTTAGGACCTTTGTGGCTCTTTGGGTGTTTTTAAGGTCGCCAATAGCAATAGCATTTAGACTTACGTACCGCTTCATAGGGCTTTCAGCCCTCTCTAAGCGGTTTACAGAGTCAGCATATCGCCCCCAACAACAGTCCGGTTCCTCATTTTACCCACCTCAGAAGGATGGAAGGCTGAGTCAACCTTGAGCCGGTGAGATTTGAACCGCCGAACTGCAGATAACAGTCAGCTGAAGTGGCCTGCAGTGCTGCACCCTAACCACTGCGCAACCTCGGCTCCTGGTTTAGGCATTCCAGCTCTGATCTCCCCACCCCCCCAGTGCAGATCATTCTGGAAGGAGATAGGATCCTTTGTTCTTTCTCACCCCAAATTCATGACCTTCTGTTTTCTCCCTGCCTTTCGTTCTCTCCTGCTTTTGGGGGGAAGGGAGGGTTGGACTAGATGACCTACAAGGTCCCTTCCAACTCTCTTAATCTGAATATTTCCTTCTGGCCAACCCCGGGAACCAATTTCACCTTCCAAGTCAAGATACGGATGAACAGGAAACTTTGCCCTTTTCCTAAAACCATCATGACTACCGTGTGTCCCCCCTCCCCCCCAAAAAATAAGACCCAGCTGGAAAATAAGCCCTGGCATGATTTTTTTCAGGATGCTTGTAATATAAGCCCTACCCCCAAAAATAAGCCCCAGTTACGATTGTCAGCCAGATGGATGCATTTAGGTACCCTACTTTCCTGAAACTAAGACCTACCTGGAAAATAAACCTTAATACATGTCTTTTGGAGCAAAAAAATAATATAAGATCCGGTCTTATTTTGGGGGAAACCCTGGTGTGTATGATTAGTTCATTCCAGCTCTGATCGATCCCACCTGTGCTGATCATTCTGGATCATTCTTTCCCACCCCAAATTAATTAATGTGCCTCTGGGAAAATAGCAATAGCACTTAGACTTCTATACTGCCTCACAGTCTCCACAGCCCTCTCCAGCAGTTTACAGAGTCAGCCACTTGCTCCTTCCTTCCTTCCTTCCTTCGCACTTAGAATTATATATTATATGCACAGAATTATAATTATATTTCCAGCCCCCTCTAAGTGGTTTATAGTCAGCCTCTTCTTCCTTCCTTTCTTCCTTCCCTCACTTCTTCCTTCCCTCCCTCCCTCCCTCCCTCCTTCCTTCACACTTAGATTTATATACCACTTCATAGTGCTTTCCAGTTCTGGTTTGTACTCAGCCCCTTCCTTCCTTCCTTCCTTCCTTCCTTCCTTCCTTCCTTCCTTCCTTCCTTCCTTCCCACTTAGACTTCTATACTGCTTCACAGTGCTTCACAGCCCTCTCTAAGTGGTTTACAGAGCCAGCCTCTTACCACCACCCCAACAATCTAAGTCCTCCTTTTACTGGACTTGGACGGAAGGCCGAGTCAACCTGGAGCCTGGTGAGATTCAATCTGCCCAACTGCTGGCAGCCGGTGATCAGCAGAAGCAGCCTGCAGTACTGCACTCTGACCACTGGGCCACCCGGGCTCATTAGCTGAGCCCTTAACCCTTAAAGCTCGTGTCCGAAATGTTTTGGGCAAGCGAGTTTTAAAAGAAAGAAGCAACGCCCTGTGTCCTTTCGAAGACCGTCTCTGCCAGCACTCAGCATGGCATGGTGACAGCTAAGGTGATGCCAGGTCTGCCCTGCACGACTCGGCCCAGGCAGGATTTTGCCACATCCTAGCCAAGATTTTGTTGATATATCTGGATGCTCCCATCCTGTACTTCGACCCTGAATGTTGACAGGGCCCCGTCCAATCCCCAGAAGGATTTGCCAACGATGTGGTGGAGTTCGGAGTGAGATTTCTTTCCCCCGGTTACCCACTCCTCCTCCTCCTCCTCCTCCTCCTCCTCCTCCTCCTCCTCCTCCTCCTCCTCCGGCTGTTTTAGCTGCCCGGACACGGAGAGAGAGAGAGCAGGAGGGGGGGAAACCCTTGGGCACCTCTTGAGATTTTGGCCTCTTCCTTTCAGGAGGAACCGAAGAAAGTGTGCTTCACCTACGACCTTTTCCTCAACCTGGAAGGAAACCCGCCGGTGAATCACCTGCGCTGCGAGAAACTCACCTTCAACAACCCCACCAAGGAATTCCGTCACAAGCTCATCAAAGCCGGAGGGGTGAGTGATTAAGGGGCAGGTAGCCCTTCCTAGGGACTAGGATCGTGACGGAGAACCTATGGCACGCGTGTTGTCGTGTTGTCCATCTTCGAAGGGGGCATCTTTTTTCCCCTCTGGCCGTGGAAACGTTTGACTCTCAATCCGGGTTTTTTCCTGCAGGAGATGAAACGATTGTTTCTCCAGTCAACTTAAAAGACATTATGAACGTTTTAAATTTGGTTCAGGCTTTCATCGTTGTAAGCCGCCCTGAGTCCCCTCAGGGAAAAGGGCGGCATATAAATTTTCAATAAAATAACAAAAAAAAATAAAAATAAAAATAAAAAAATTAAGGGGCGGCTCAGTGGCTAAGACGCTGAGCTTCTCGATCAGAAAAGTTCAACAGTTTGAATCCCTAGCGCCACATAATAGAGTGAGCTCCCGTTGCTTGTCCCAGCTTAGCAGTTCGAAAGCGGGTAAAAAAGGCAAGTAGAAAAATAGGAACCACCTTTGGCGTTGAGTCATGCCGGCCACATGACCACGGAGAGGTCTTCGGACAGCGCTGGCTCTCTGGCTTTGAAACGGCGATGAGCACTGCCCCCTAGAGTCAGAAACGGCTAGCACATATGCGCGAAGGAAACCTTCGCCTTTTAAGTAGGACAATTATTTCATAATTGCCGTTTTTATGCCGTTTCGATTTGCTTGATTTTAATTCTCTTAAAAAGTTCACACGCTGCACTTGGGTTAATCTTGGTGGCAACGAAGTGACTGACAAGAAATATCAGTAAATCCAAATTAATTTAAAAAGTATTGTGATGGGTTGCTGCCCTTTGCTTTTTGATATTGATTCTTTGAGGCTGAAGAATAAGGCTAGAAAAGGTGTGGGGGAAAAAACATAGTCCCTTTCGCTCTTTGTAACAGAACTACAGCCGGGACTCGCACAGGCAGTCCTCGAATTAACGACCGCAATTGAGCCCCAAAATTTCTGTTGCTAAGTGAGTCTTGCCCCATTTTACGACATTCCTAGCACTGTTGTTAAGTGAATCGCTGCAGTTGTTAACTTAGGAACACGGCTATTAAGCGGAACTGGTTTCCCCCGTTGACTTGTTGCTTGTCGGAAGGTTGCAAAAGGGAATCATGTGACATCCCCCCCCCCGACACTGCGACCGTCATTAATACAAGTCAGTTGCCAAATATCTGAATTTCGATCCTCTGACCGTCGGAATGCTGCAGTGGTCCTAAGTGTGGAAACTGGTCACAAGTCATTTTTCCCCCCCCCCCAGTGCCGTTGTAACTTTGAACAGTCCCTAAAAGAAGCGTTGTAAGTTAAGGACTACGTGTGAAATGGACGAACGGCGGATAAAAAAGCGAACACTTTAAACTCCAGTGGAGGAGATGGATTTGTAGCTGGGAGTTGAAATGAGGGCATCCTTGCGGCTCTCTGAGATTGCCGGGTTCCTTGCAGGCGTTTCGTTACCCAACTAGGAAACATCATCAGTTCTAGAAGGGAGGAGGAGGGCTGTGGGCCCTTGGTGTGCTCTCTGAGCTTGGTGGTTTCCTTGCAGACGTTTCGTAACCCCAGCAGGTAACATCTTCAGTGCTGTTCCCAAAGGAGCTTTTTTTTTCAAGAGGCAACTGGACTTCCTGGTTTTTCTTGTGAAGACGTTTCACTCCTCATCCAAGAAGCTTCTTCAGCTCTGTTGCTTCGTTGGCTAAGGAAACATCTGCGATAAAACAACCAAGCTCAGAGGCCACCAAGGATCCCACAATCCCCCTCCTCCTCCTCACCTCGAACCCCACTGTCCTGACCTGGGCTTCCCCCCAAAAAAGTAGGAGGCAGAGTCCTAATCCCGACAAAACCCCTTTTATTAAACGAATGTGAATTTTTCTCCTTCACCTTCAGCAAAGAGTCTTTCAAAGGAGTATTTAGGACCACAGACCTTATCTATCTTGGAAAGCTGCCATGGAACTATTTTCCAAAGGAGGCGCTGTGCAAGGAAAGGCTGGGCACAGAGTCCCTGAGATTCATGGACAGATCTACACACTCCTGAAACGAATCTAACGGCCGGATGGATGAATTGTCTCCTGCAAAATCCCTCTTCCCTTTCCCTCCTCTTTTATGTCCTATGGGAGGGGCCATTCACCGTCCATCTGCGGCTTTACTCCCAAGTCCACCCTGATTTCTCAGTTATTCTTTTCTTCTGGCAGCTCTGCGCATGCGGACACTGGGAACAGGCTCCCGCTGTTCTTCTGCCTCACTACTGCCAGACAGCCTCGGCCCCCTCTCTGCCTCCGACGCAGAGCTCTCGTCCGAGCCTTCCCCAACCTCCAGGACTGGCCCACGCTCCTCCCCAACCTCCTCACTGACCGACTCTGCTGCTAACTCTGCTGGCGGGCCACAACACCCACTCCCTTCTAGCACTGATGACGTTCCTTAGTTGGGTCATGAAATGTTTGCAAGAAAACAGCCAAGCTCAGAGAGCCCCAAGGACTGCACTATCTTCTCTTCCTCCTCACCCCCTTCTAGCACTGATGATGTTCCCTAGTTGGGTAATAAAACACCAGGGGCCCCTTACTCTAAACTCCTCCAGAATTCTCACAGAGTAAATCTATAGTTACGCAGGTGGTTGGTTCAGTCTGATAAGATTCTGCCTGTAAGATGAACAGCAACAAAGAAACTACTCCGAAGTACCGTATTTCTCTTGAGTATAAGATGCACCTTTTCCCATCCCCTCAAAAGAGGGTGAAAATCTGGGCGCGTCTTATACACTGAATACAGCATTTTTGGACTCCCGAAACCCCGACCCCTTCTCAAAAATGGACGTGCAGAGGGTTTGGGAGGCCTGCAAAGTGCTCCAGGGCCTTGGGGAGGGCAAAAAATGAGCCGTTTCCCCCTCCCCAGCCCCCAGGAGCACTCTACAAGCCTCCCAAAGCTCTGTATGTCCTTTTATTTTGCAAAACGCGAGGCGTGCAGAGGGTTTGGGAGATGTGCAGAGTGCAACAACTTTTTTAAACAATTTACCTCTTTAAAATCATGGTGCGTCTGATACGCCGAAAAATACGGTAACTCCGTGTGTCTTTTTTCTGACTGGCTGGGGAATTCTGGGAGTTGAAGTCCACAGGTTTTAAATTCGCCAGGTTTGGAGATCAAACCGTTGATCTGGACTCTTGACCGATGAGAAGCAGGCGGAGCATTTCCAAGATTGATGGCCGTTTTCTCCCCCAGGTGATGGTCATGCCAGAAGGTGCTGAAACCGTCTCCAGGCCGAGTCCTGACTACCCCATGCTTCCTACCATCCCCCTCTCGGCCTTCTCTGATCCTAAGAAGTCCAAGCCATCTCATGGGTCAAAGGTGAGTCGCTTTGGAATACACAGAGTCCGCAATGGAGCCCGAAATGCCTGTGGTTAACTGAAAGTCGTGCGACGTGAGTTTTGCCCGCATTTTACACCTTTTCTTGCCATCGTCGTTAAGTGAATCACCGCAGCTGTTAACATTTAGTAATGTGGTTATGTGAATCTGGCTTCTCCATTGACTGCTGGTCAGAAGGTCGTAAACGAGGATCAGGTGACTCCGGGGACACTGCGATGGTCATAAGTATGAGTCTGTTGCCAAACAGTTTGAACATGTGACCACAGGGGTGCTGCGATGGTCCTAAGTGTGAAAAACCTTCATAAGTCACTTTTTTTCAATCCCGTTGTAACTTCGGTCCCTAATGAAAGCTATTAACAGAGGCACACATATGTATAAATGTTTTTCAGCATTAAAAAAGGGGGAAAATTGGAAATTATAATCCTAAAATATATCCATCAAGTGTAATCGTTGTGGGGATTCTCCGTCCTCCTGATTGTGGTGCTTTTTTTTTGCAAGAGAAAACTGGGCTTTCTTCCTTTTTCTTGGAAGACGTTTCGCTTCTCATCCAAGAAGCTTCTTCAGCTTCAGAGCGGAGAAAATCCAGTTGCCTCTTTTGGGGGGGGGGACAACAACAGCCCCCTTTGGCCCTTGGAATGGCTAGTTCTTCAAGACCGCTTCTAACGAGGACTAGAATGTCCATTTAATTAATAACCTAACGTCCCGAAGAGAAGAGAGTTCCGGAAACTGCTTCAGTGAGAAAAAGAGAGAGAGATAATTTACCGTGGGAAATAGGAAATCGGGGAAAACCACAGTCTGGCCGTTTCCTTCCAATTAAAAAATCCTGACGTGGAAAACACATCCGGCTTTTTATTCTCGTTCCAAAGGGCAGAATGAATTTCTTAATAATTGGAGTTGTTCAACACTGCCGGTTGAGCAGGAGGCAGCCTCCGGTGACACCAAATTGCTAAAGATTTTTCACACTTAACGACCGTTGCAGCATCCCCACGGTCACGCGACCATAATTTCCGACGGTGGGCAAACTGGTTCACATTTACGACGGTCGCAGCGTCTCGGGAGGGGGGAGGGGGGAGTATCATGCCATCCCCTTTTGCAACCTCCTGCGACGAGCAGAGCCCACCGGGAAACTGGATTCACTTAACAACCATGCTACTGGCTTACTAACTGCAGGGTTTCGCGTAACAGCTAGAAAGGTCGTAAAATGGGATGGAACTCATTTTGGCTGTCTTGCTTACTTAGAGACAGACATTTCGGGCTCAGTTAGGCGGTCGTAACTCGAGAACTACCAATATTAAAGCAAAATTGTCCTTAATGAGGCAGCTCAAGGTGCACGCTATGTTTCCCGGTGGTGTAGTTGCTACCCATAAAAACCAGCGTTATCCACACCAAGGTGATTATTCTGTAAGTAATGATTTCGTCTTCCTGGAAGGGTCTTTCTCGGCCCACCCAGGAACCGTACAAAGTTTTTGTTTTGTCCCCCAAAGTTAACTGGGGTCGATGTGACTTTTGTGCCCCTGCAGGAACTGGGCGTGTCTGGTTTAATGGAAGGAGGGACTAGGGGGAGACACAATGGCCGCCTCCCAATATTTGAGGAGCTGCCATAAAGAGGAGGGGGGCCAAGCTGTTCTCCAAGGGCCCCCGAAGGCAGGGGAAGAAGCAACGGGTGGAAACTAATCCGTAGATCAACCATGATGAACCTTTTTCGCCTCGGGTGTCAAAAGCACGCTCTGTCGCACTCGCTTGTCCACCCCCATAATTTAATGCCCCAGCGCACACTGTGCCCCCTGCGCATGCGCGCTTGACACACACACACACACACACACACACACACACCCTCCCCAGAGGCCGGAAACAGCTCATATTCTGACTTCTGGTGGGCACGATAGGCCCGTTTTTCACCCTCCAGAGGTTTTCTAGGAGCCTGGGGAGGGCGGAAAAACGGCCCCACACGCAAACCGGATGTTTGGGAACATACTTCCGGGTTGCCCGTTGGGCCGTTTTTTCTCGTGGCATGACAAAACCGCGCTCGTCAAAATAGCGGTGATTAAACCGTGTCGCTAAAGCCGCAACGTCATCACTGCCGTGACAACAGCGCAGCGACAGAAGGGTGTTCTACATGCTTCGTTCCTTGCCTCCAAAGGTAGCCCTCCTCCCCCAGCTGACAGCGGAAGTGGGCACGGGGCAAAGTGGGCTGCCCAGCAGCAGCAGCCCGCGGGAAGGGTCCAGCTCAGCCGCGGGGGGCAGCAGGAAGCCCGCGGGGGGGCCGGCAGCAGCGGCTGAGGCTGTCACGGGGCCGGCGAAGCGGGCTTGCCCGGCGGCAGCGGCCGCCCGTCCAAGGAGATGTTGTTGAGGAAGAAGAGGGCGGCCTGCCTCTGCCGGGCAAGCCCGCTTCGCCGGCCCCGGGAGACCCTCAGCCGCCGCCGCTGCCGGGCCCCCCGCAGCTGAGCTGGACCCTTCCCGCAGGCTGCTGCTGCTGGGCAGCCCACTTTGCCCCATGCCCACTGCCGCTGTCAGCTGGAGGAGGAGGGCTACCTTTGGAGGTACAGAGGCAAAGAACGAAGCATGTAGAACGCCCTTCTGTCGCCGCGCTGTTGTCGCAGCGGTAGGGTCGTGTTTTTCTTAGCGCTTCGGACGCCGCGGATTTGCCTCTGCACTTATGTCGGCACAGATAAGGGCTTTGCGGTTTTGTGGTGGAACCGTTTTTTCTACCTCCGGAGGCTTCCATAAATCCTCCAGAAGGCAGAAAACAGCCAAAAATCAAGGCCGAAAATCAGCTGGCCAGAGTGTGCATGCTTGCTGGAGCTGACAGGGCAACACCTTGCGTGCCCTCAGAAATGGCTCTGCGTGTCACCTGTGGCATATGTGCCAGCGGTTCGCCATCACGGCCATAGATTATAGACTAGGGAAAAACCAGGTTTAATGGCAGTAACCGTGAGAGGGATCTCGGAATCTTAGTGGACAATCAATAGGAGCCAGCTGTGTGGGGCGGCAGCCAAAAAAGCCACTGCAAGACCCACTAGAAACAGGAAATAGTTTAATGCGAGAACTAGGAAAATATGGAGATGTAGCAGGGTTAAAGATTAATAGAGAAAAGCCTAAAATGATAATTAAAAATTTGAAGGAAGAACAAAATAAAGAATTAGAAAGAATAATAGGACTCCAAGTGACAAAGTTAAATATCTTGGAATATAGCTAACTGCAAAGTAGATTTGTAGATTTATTTATTTATAGGCCGCCCTTTTCCCTGAGGGGACTCAGGGCGGCTTACAATCAAAAAAGGAAGGGGAGTGTAGGACAATACCAAAAAGAAATGTGCACAGTAAATTAGACAGTAAAACTCAACATTCACTCAGCATCAAAGTGCTCAAAATTATACAAAATTAGTGCAACAAATAAAAAAAGACCTAGAACTATGGGGGAAACTACAACTAACATTATTAGGGAGAATAGCAGCGATAAAAATGAATGTAGTACCCAGACTATTATACCTATTTCAAACAATCCCCATAAAATTAGGATATTTTTTCTTTACTGAATTGAATAAGATTATATTAAAATTGATATGGCAAGGGAAGAAAGCCAGGATAAAGTTGAAAGCTCTACAGGATGACAGAAGCAAAGGTGGTATGGGACTCCCTGACTGGGAGCTTTATTACAAAGCAGCAGCACTAACATGGATCAGGGATTGGATAACTTTAAAAAATAAAAGAATACTAACATTAGAGGGCCACGATTCGCAAATGGGATGGCATTTTTTCCTATAGGAAGAGGGTAAAAAGGAACAAAAATACTTTCACAGACACTATATTAGAGATGCACTGATACAGGTCTGGAATAAAATTGGAGAAAAACATGAAAATACCGACATGGCTTTCCACTATGGAAGCCATGACCCATCCCAATACACTGGATCTATCGAAAATGGTTAGATATAGTGAAATTTTAGACAGCCAGAGGAATTTGAAAACAAATCCAGAATTAAAGGAGCAGAATATAAATATAGATTGGTGGCCATATCTCCAACTACAATCGAGATACAAAAAAGATGTAAAAGAATATGGAATATACACAGAATTACAACAAATAGATAAAATTTTAATTGGCCCGGAAAATAAATTCATAACGAAAATTTACAAATATTTATTAGAAGTAACATTAGAAGAAGAAAAAGTTAAAGGTTGCATGATAGCGTGGACCAAAAACTTTGGCTACAACGTAGATCGAGTGGATTGGGAAAGAATTTGGAACACAAATTATAAATTAACACGATCAGTAGTACTTAAAGAAAATATGTAGAAAATATTTTATCGTTGGCATTTATCACCAACAAGATTGGCTAAAATGTACCCGAACATGAAGCCGACCTGCTGGAAGTGTAAAAAAGTATAAGGGACTTTTTATCACATATGGTGGACCTGCCCGGAAACACAAAAATATTGAACAAAAATTTGGAAGTGGGTGCAAGAAATTACAGGAGAACAGATAAAATACAAACCCGAAATCTTTCTGCTGGGAATAATCAAAGGGAAATATACAAAGAAAATTAAGTACATATTAACACATCTGCTAACTACAGCTAGAATAGCATTTGCCCAATGCTGGAAACAAAATAATGCCCCCTCGGATGAATTAGTGATAAAAAAAAAACTTTGGATTGTGCAGAGATGGACAAATTAACACTGAAATTCAAAGATAAAGAAGAGTCGGAATATTATGAAATTTGGAACAATTGGTAACAAATGGCTGCAAAACAAGAATAAAATTAATTAAGCCGAAAAACAATATATATATAAATATATATAGAACTGTGTATAAAGGTGTATAAATATAGAAGCGAAATATTATATACATGTACTGATATGATGACATAACAATGTTGATATAATGACTGTAAGATGTTGTAGAAGGGAAAAAATAACAAACATCTGCTAAAAAAAAAAGAGGGATATAATCAAGATCAAAGGAGGTACTAATACCACTCTGTAAAGCTTTAGTAAGATCCCAGCTAGAGTCCTGCACCCAGTTCTGGTTACCGCACTGTTGTGGCCCAGCAGGAGGCGTTGGAGCTGCCACCAGACTCTGACAGCGAGGGGCCCTCTGAGTCGGCTCTGGAGGATGTGGAGGACCCTGGACAGGGTTCCGACTCTGAGCAGGGCGCAGAGAGGCTGGTTGGCCACCAGGAGGCACCTGAGCCAGTGTGGAGGAGACAAGGGAGAGTGAGCCGTAGGCCAGTAGTGAGTTGTTCCTGGATGCACGCCATCGAAGAGCTACTAGGCGTCAGGAACAATTATGCAATTACAGGAGATGATTGTACTCAGCTGGTGGTCATTAGGCTCCTCTCCAGACTATAAAAAGACTCCTTGTGCACATGCCCCTCTTTGCAGAAGTCAACGCAGGAACGAATGTCGGAGAACATTGTTATGAGCTTGGCAGGCTGGATTGCTGCCAAGCCTTATCTGTGTTTATCCCTGCCCAAGCTTGTCTGTGCCGGTTTGCTGCCAAGGACCTGTCTGTCTGTTAATTAAATGCCGTAACTTATCTCTGGCTCAGAGTGTGTGTTGGTGTGGGAGGAGGGGGGTCAGAACACTGCACTATACAAAAAGATGCTGAGACTCTGGAAAGAGGGCAGAGAAGAGCAACCAGGGTGATCAGGGAACTGGAGGCTGAAACATTAAATAAGGAAGCTGTGGGAGTTTCATCCCTGGAAGCTTTCAAGAAGAAACTGGACAGCCATTTGTCAGAAATGGTGTAGGGTCTTCTTAGGCAGAGGGTTGGACTAGATGACCTACAAGGTCCCTTCCAGCAATGTGATTCTGTTCTGTCTTTTTTCCTCCGATGTCTAGGAGGTGAACAAAGAGGGGGGCAAACTCCCCAAGTCCCACAAAGTCACCCGGGAGCACCGGGAGAGGCCCCGGAAAGACTCGGAGAGCAAAGGCTCCTCACGAGACCCAGAGCGGGAAGCCAGCAAGGCCGCCAAGGAGCCCTCCAAGAAACACGCCACCGAGAACAAAGGCCCGAAGGAGGAGAAGCCCCTCCCCAAGGCCGCCCTCAAGGAGGCCAAGCTGGCCCTGAAGGAGCACAAGCTGGAGAACGCCTCGCCCAAGGTGGGGGCGCCCCCGGCCCCCGAAGGGAAGCCCTTGGCCAAGCGGCCCCTGGCGGTGGAGTCGCCCAAGCCCATGGCCAAGAAGCCCAAGAAGAACAGCTCCAAGGGAGCCAAGACCCTCCCCACCAACGCCCACCGGACCACCACCACCACCACCACCACCTCCTCCTCCTCTGCCTCCTACGCGGAGAAGAAGCTGCCCAAGGAGAAGGGGCCCAGCGCCAAAGCCGAGAAGGCCAAGCCGGAGAGCGAAGCCAAGGCCATGAAGAAGCCCGTGGAGGTGACAGTGGCCGAGGAGTCCAACTCGGAGGACGAGGTCTCGCTCAAGTCCGAGGTGAGGGCCGGCCAGGAAAGAGGGCTCCCTTCTGCCCACTTGGGGAGGGAGGGGGGGGTTGCCCGGGGCATTCGGGTAGTCCTCGACTTAACGACCGTTCGTTTAGTGACCGTTCAAAGCTGCACTCGCACTGAGAAAAGGGTCTCTGGTTTCCACACTTAGCGGCCGTTGCATCATTCGCACGGCCACATGATTTATACACGGGCCCTTGGTAGCCGACCCATGTTTAAGACGGTCGCTGGCATCCCCGGGGGTGTTGCGTGATCCCGCTTTTGCGACCCCCTGACAACCAAAGTCCAGGGGGGGGTGGGGAGGGGCCGATTCACTTCCCGTGTGACGGAGCGAACGCTTTCAGGGATTTGCTGAACAAAAGTGGCGAGGGAAGTTCGTAAAAATTGGATCAAAGTCACTTAGCGACATACATTTTGGGCTCAATTCTGGTTGTAAGTCGAGGACTACCTGTACAAAATATATATATTATAAACCTCATGCTGCCCAGAGTCACTGATGGGTGAGTGGATGGATGGATGAGTAGTGGGTGGATGGGTGAGTGGATGGATGGGTGAGTGGTTAGTTGATGAATGAGTGGGTGGGTGAGTGACAGTGGGTGAGTGGATGGATGCGTGAGTGGTGGATGGGTGAGTGAGTGGATGGATGGATGGATGGATGAGTAGTGGGGGGATGGGTGAGTGGTTAGTTGATGAATGAGTGGGTGGGTGAGTGACAGTGGGTGAGTGGATGGATGCGTGAATGGTGGATGGGTGAGTGAGTGGATGGATGGATGGATGGATGAGTAGTGGGGGGATGGGTGAGTGGTTAGTTGATGAATGAGTGGGTGGATGGGTGACAGTGGGTGAGTGGATGCATGCGTGAGTGGTGGATGGATGCATGGATGGATGAGAGGGGATGGGTGAGTGGATGGATGAGTGGTTTGTTAATGAGTGAGTGGTGGATGGATGGGTGAGTAGTGGGTGGATGGGTGAGTGAATGAGTGAGTGGATGGGTGACAGTGGATGAGTGGATGGATGGGTGAGTGGTTGACGAGTGAGTGGTGGATGGATAGGTGAGTGGATTGGTGACAGAGGGTGAGTAGATGGATGGGTGAGTGAAAGTGAGTGAGTGGTGGATGGGTGACAGTAGGTGAGCGAGTGGATGAGTAGATTGATGGGTGGAGGGGTGGTGGGTGGTTGAATGAATGATGGGTCTGAGGAGGGCGTGGTGGGGGCAGGAGGGGGCTCCTCTCTTTTATTGACATTCTTCTCTCTTCTTCGTCCTTTTCTGGGGGCGGCAAAGTCTGCCGTTTCCAGTCCTTCCAACTCCAGTTCCAGTTCCGACTCCAGCTCCGACTCAGATTTCGAGCCCTCTCAGAACCACAGTCAAGGTAGGAGGCCCCCCCTGCCCCCCACTCCATGGAGGCTTGCACTCAGCCTCCCCACACACAGCCCGGCCACCTCCGGGTGCTGGAAGGGGCTGCCCAGGGTTGCTATGATGAAGGGCCCTCCAAAGACCCCCAGCTTCGTCCGGTGGGTTGGTGCCGCAGCCTCTGCCCTGCAGCTGGGACCCTGGTCCTCCCGCAGAGCCCTTTGGCCCCTGGACCCCTCGGCTCAGAATCTCTCAACCGTGGCCACTTTAAGAGGGCTGGACTCCAACTCCCAGAATCCCCCAGCCAGCACGGGGAATTCAGCCCAGGTTGAGCAGATGGGTACCCAGTGAAGTTGGCGGGGCAGGGCTGTGTAATAGGGGCCACCCTCGGGCCCCCTCCCCAAAGATGGCTCTCGGGCCCACACCGGGCTCCAGCCGAAAGTTTCCGAACAGACTTCAAGGGTGGCCCCGCGAAGAGGGTTGTCCCCACGCTTGTGCCAGGCCGCCTCACCAGGGGACAGGAGGACGCGAAGGCAGCCGGGCGCCCTGCACTCAACCCCTGAGAAGGCCCGCACTCCCACTGCCCCAATTCCTCCCAGCCCCTTCTCCAGCCCCCCCACCCTTTTTATTAAGCGCTGAGCTTCCTGCTCGCAGGGCCGCTGCGTTCCATGGTGGAGGACCTGCAGTCAGAAGAATCAGACGATGACGACACTTCCTCCGGAGAAGAGGTGGCCGTGAAGTCCACGCCCATCAGCAGAGAGGCCAGGTGAGAGCGGGAACACATTCCCCCCCCCCACACACACCCTCCCTCCTCCTTTTTTTGTGGGGGGGGTGGGTTCCTCCCAGCTGGCCTCTGTTCCTCTCTGCAACCCTTTGGGGTGAGGGGAGGGGAAAGGAAGGGGAGAGGACGAAGCTGCGATCCAGTTCAAGGGCCCTTTCTGGAACCCCACCCCCCACCCCCTCCCCAATAGATAGATGGATAACCTTTATTGTCATGCGTGCACAATGGCACACATTGAAAATGAGGTTGTGTTGCCTGCTCTTAAAAGAGTTCACATACATAACAAGCGAATGGAATGGAATAAGAGGATCAGGAATAGAATAGAAAATAGAGTAGAATAGAACAGAACAAATAAGGAATAAGGGTAGAAGAATAGAATAGAACAGATAAGGAATAAGGATAGAATAATAGAATAGAATAAATAAGAAATAAGGATAGAATAATAGAATGGAATAAATTAGGAGTAAGGGTAGAACAATAGAATGGAATAAAAATTAGGAGTAAGGGTAGAACAATAGAATAGAATAAATAAGGAATAAGGATAGAATAAGAATAAATAAGGAATAAGGGTAGAATAATAGAATACATAAGGAATAAGGATAGAATAATAGAATAGATAAGGAATAAGGATAGAATAATAGAATAGAATAGATAAGGAATAAGGATAGAATAGAATAATAGAATAGATAAGGAATAAGGATAGAATAATAGAATAGATAAGGAATAAGGATAGAATAATAGAATAGAACAGATAAAGAATGATAGAATAATACAATAAATAAGGAATAAGGGTAGAATAATAGAATAGAGTAAATAAGGATAGAATAATAGAATAAATGAGGAATAAGGATAGAATAATAGAATAGATAAGGAATAAAAATAGAATAGAATTAAGAAAGGCTAGAATAGAAAACAGAAGAATGAATTAGAATAGAATAGATAAGGAATAAGGATAGAATAATAGAATAGAATAAATAAGGAATAAGGATAGAATAATAGAATAGAATAAATAAGGAATAAGGATAGAATAATAGAATAGAATAAATAAGGAATAAGGATAGAATAATAGAATAAATAAGGAATAAGGGTAGAATAATAGATAAGGAATAAGAATAGAATAGAATTAAGAAAGGCTAGAATAGAAAACAGAAGAATGAATTAGAATAGAATAGATAAGGAATAAGGATAGAATAATAGAATAGAATAAATAAGGAATAAGGATAGAAAGGCAGGCGGGGGTCGTATCTATACGATTGAACAGGAGGCTGGACTGGAAGACCTCCAAGGTCTTCTATTCTATTCTTCTGCTCCTATTCTACTCGACTCTATATTCTTTTCTGTCTTCCTATTTCCTCTTCTATTTTCTCTTCTATTCTCTTTCTATTTTCTCCTCTCTTCTAATTCATTCTCCTCTATTTTCTATTCTCGCCTTATTCCTTAACTATTCTAATTCATTCTATTCTTTTCTATTCTATTATTCTCTCCTACTTGGACTGGGGGCTCCACCTTCCCCCACCCCCACTTCTCCCCTAACTCCCAGCCCCCCTGTTTTTCAGGCTCAGCCACAGCGACAGCGACACCGACAACAGCGCCGACTCCTGCCTGCCGAGTCGAGACACGCCCCCCAGGCAGAAGGGCCCCTCCGCCAACAATAAGGTCAGCCTCCTCCTCCCGCGCACGCAGCCTCCAGCCCTGGAAAGCAGCTCAGCTGTGCCAGGCGCCTCATCTGGAGCCCCTGGGGAGGGGGGGGATAAGAGGTGGGGGAGGGCACACCCAGCCACCCCTTGCCCAGACGGGGGCTGGGGGGTCCTTGGAGGGGGGCAGGAAAAGCAGCCTCCTCACCTGTTTCCAGGGCTGATTTAAGTTGGGAAGATGTGGGGGGGGGAGGGAGAGGGGGAGTCCACTGGGTCAGAGGAAAATCCCTCCGGCCCAAAGAGGAGGGGAGGAATTCATTAAGTGGGTTTTGCCCCATCTTACGACCCTTTTTTGGCATGGTCGTTAAGCGAATCTCTGCAGTTGTTAAGTTAGCAGCACGGTTGTTAAGCGATGGCTTGCCCGTTGATTTTGCTCGTCAGAAGGGTCGCAAAAGGGAGGGGGTCAGGTGACCCCGGGATACGGCGACCGTCATAAATATGAGCCAGTTTCTAAGCATCTGGATTTTGATCCTGTGACCTTGGGGATGCTGCAATGGTCATAAGTGTGAAAAAAAATGTCATTATCCTTTTTATCAGGGCCGTTGTAACTTTGAACGGTCGCTAAACGAACCGCCGTACGTCGAGGACTGCACTGTTTTTTATGGGGGAGGAGCGAAGAGGGAGGGGAGGGACTTCATTCCTCAGTAGGCCGGCTTCCAGGACTCAAATCCCAGCCACTTGTTTAGCGACCGTCGGAAGTCACAACAACTTTGAGAAAAATGACTGGTTTTTCACAGTTACGACCGTCGTAGCCTCCCCGCGGTAGCGTGATCGAAATGGGATGCTTGGCAACCGGTTCGTACTTACAACGGTCGCAGTGTGATCCCCTTTTGGGACCTTCTGAAAAGCAGAGCTGGGGTGGGGGATGCTGGGTTCCCTTAAGACCCTCAGGGAGTCGCCCCCACCACCCCCAAGGGAGGTCGTAAAACGAGACAAAATGTCCTTCGCTTAGCAGTGGAAACTCTGGGGCTCAGTTGTGGTCGTTAAGTCGAGGACTACCTGTACACAATGACCAGAATTGAGCCCAAAATTTCCGCTGCTGCACAAAGGACATTTCGTTAAGCGGATCCTGTCCCGCTTTACAACCTTTTTGCTGTGGTTGGTAAGCGAATCACTGCTGTTGATAGATTGGTCACACCGTTGTTAAGTTAATCTGGCTCCCCCCCCTCAACTTTGCTCATCAAAGGGGGATCTGGTGACCCCACCTCCAGTTTATGACCATGACCGTCATAAATACGAGCCACTTCAAATCCGATCACATAACCACGGTCGTAAGTGCGAATCACGGTCCAAAAAGTACCTTTTTTCCCCAACGCTGTTGGGACTTCAAATAGTCGCTAAACGAACGGTCACTAAACTGAGGACTGCCTGTGTTTGGGGCTGGGTTGCTTGGGAAATGAAACCTTTCTCCCCGATTCTTCTTCCCGCTTTCCGTCTCAGGTGTCCGGCAGGAAAAGTCCGGAGTCCTGCAATAAACCGGAGAAGATCTTAAAGAAAGGGACTTACGACAAGGTACCCCTCGCTCTCTTTTGGGGTCGGCTCCTTTGTGCCCCCCCTTTCCCCCCCCCCCCCCCCCCGGTCTCAGATGCTCTTTGGGGCCCTGAGCTTGCAGGCGTTTCGCCACCCAGCGAGGTAACACCCTCAGTCTAGCCCTGAAGGAAAACCCCCGGGGAGACCCTCCAGGGCCCCCCAGTTAGAGCCTCCTGGCTAACCTGGTCTCCCCCCCCCCCTCTATTCTCCCCCCCCCCTCCTCCTCCCCCCAGGCCTACACAGATGAGTTGGTGGAGCTTCACCGGCGGCTGATGGCTTTACGGGAGCGCAACGTCCTGCAGCAGGTGAGGGGGGGGTCTCCAGGGGCTCTGTCAGAGGGAGGGAGGGCTGCTTCAGAGGGCTTTTACAGAGTCAGCCTCCTTGCCCCTTCCTTCCTACCCTCCTTCCTTCCTTCCCTTCTTCCCTTCCTTCCCTTCTTCCCTTCCGTCCTTCCCTGCTTTCCTTCTTCCTTCCCTTTCTTTCCTTTCCCTCACTCCTTTCCTTCCTTCCCTTCCTTTCTTCCTTCCCTCCTTTCCTTCCTTTCTTCCCTTCCTTCCCTCCTTTCCTTCCTTTCTTCCTTCCCTTCCCTTCCTTCCTTCCCTCCTTTCTTCCTTCCCTTCTTCCCTTCCCTTCCTTCCTTCCCTCCTTTCTTCCTTCCCTTCTTCCCTTCCTTACTTCCCTCCTTTCCTTTCTTCCTTCCCTTTCTTTCCTTCCTTCCTTTCCTTTCCCTCCCTCCCTCCTTTCCTTCCTTCCCTCCTTTCCTTCCTTCTTTCTTTCCTTCCTTCCTTCCCTGCTTTCCTTTCTTCCTTCCCTTTCTTTCTTTCCTTTCCCTCCCTCCTTTCTTCCTTCCCTTCCTTTCTTCCTTCCCTTCTTCCTTCCCTCCTTTCCTTCCTTTCTTCCCTTCCTTCCCTCCTTTCCTTCCTTTCTTCCTTCCCTTCCCTTCCTTCCTTCCCTCCTTTCTTCCTTCCCTTCTTCCCTTCCTTACTTCCCTCCTTTCCTTTCTTCCTTCCCTTTCTTTCCTTCCTTCCTTTCCTTTCCCTCCCTCCCTCCTTTCCTTCCTTCCCTCCTTTCCTTCCTTCTTCCTTTCCTTCCTTACGTTCTTCCCTTCCTTCCTTCCCTCCTTTCCTTTCTTCCTTCCCTTTCTTTCCTTCCTTCCTTTCCTTTCCCTCCCTCCCTCCTTTCCTTCCTTCCCTCCTTTCCTTCCTTTCTTTCCTTCCTTCCTTCCCTCCTTTCCTTTCTTCCTTCCCTTTCTTTCCTTCCTTCCTTTCCTTTCCCTCCCTCCCTCCTTTCCTTCCTTCCCTTCTTTCCTTCCTTCTTCCTTTCCTTCCTTACGTTCTTCCCTTCCTTCCCTCCTTTCCTTTCTTCCTTTCCCTCCCTCCTTCCTTTCCTTTCCTTTCCCTCCCTCCTTTCCTTCCTTCCTTCCCTGCTTTCCTTTCTTCCTTCCCTTTCTTTCCCTCCCTCCTTTCCTTCCTTTCTTCCTTCCTTCCCTTCTTTCCTTCCCTCCCTCCTTTTCTTCCCTCCCCTTTCTTTCTTCCCTCCCTTTCCTTCCCTCCCTCCTTTCTTCCTTCCCTTCTTCTTTTCCTTCTTTCTTTTCCTTTCCTTCCTTCCATTCTTCCTTTTTTTCCTTCCTTCCTTCCCACTTAGCCCTTAGACTTATATACCACTTCCCAGTGCTTTCCAGCCCTCTCTAAGCGGTTTACAGAGTCAGCCTCTTGTTCCCCCCAACCATCTGGGTCCTCCTTTGACCGACCTCGGAAGGGAGGAGAGAATTCTGAGTCAACCGTGAGCCGGCCAAGGATCGAACTGCTGGCTGTGGGGCCAGAGCTTTTGTCTGCAACGCTTCAGTGCAACCCCTGCGCCACCAGGGGCCGCTAGAGAGCCTGGGAAGCATTGGGAAGCGGCACAGGAGCCCCCCTGCTTTGCTCTTAAAGCAACACTGCACCATTTGAAATAACCTCATGCTTCAGTCATTATATTCTTATAATTCCGAATTCCTCATGAGGCTCCGAAGGAGGCAGGTGCTGTCGAGAGCGGGAAAAGGGGGGGGGGAGCAGGAAGTCCTGGGACGTCTCGCAGCCTAACCCCAGAATGATGCCCCCCCCCTTTGCCAATGGGGATTTAGAATCCTCGAGTAGGAAGGGACCTTTGGGGTCATCTAGTCCAACCCCCTTGCTCCCTGCAGGACCCTCTGGCCGATGACCAGCCTGGCCTCTGCAGCCTCCCAGAATTCCTTGGACCAGCACAAACTGGGAATTTCGGGAAACTGGGAGGCAGGCGATGAATTGGTGCCCCCCCCCCCTCCAGCCCAATTCAGAGGGTTACGGCCACAATTCAGAGCGATTAATTTACCCAATGGAGAAATGGGTTCAGGGAGGAGGGGAGGCAGCTGCAGGCCGGTCTACATTTCAGCGTGTTGCGTTACGGCCTCCTATACATATTCCTCGATTTACGACCACGATTGAGCCCGAAATTTCAGTTGCTAAGTGGGGACGGTGGTTAAGAGAGTTTTTGCCCCCTTGTCACGACCCTTCTCGCCATGGTTGTTAACGTCCATATTCAGTTAGTGACCTGGTTGCTAAGTGAACCTGGCTTCCCCCTTGATTTTGCTTGCCCAGAAGATCGCAAACGAGGATCACGTGACCCCCAGGACGCTGTGGCCATCACAAATATGAGACAGTTGCCAAGCGCCCAAATTTGGATCACGTGATCAGTACGAGACGCTGCGGCAATCCTAAGTGCTGATAAAGGGGAATGTTTATAGCTCAGGATCCACCCAAGGAGACTTTGGTGCCCTCTGAGCTGGGTGGTTTCCTTGGAGGCGTTTCATGACCCAGCTAGGTAACATCATCAGTGATAGAAGGGAGTGAAGTTTGTGGGGAGGAGGACTATGAGGTCCTGGGTGCTCTCTGAGCTGGGTGGTTTTGCTTGCAGGCGTTTTATCACCCAACTAGGTAATAGCATCAATGCCAGTGATGATGATTGTGAGGATAGCACTGATGATGTTACCTAGTTGGGTCGTGAAACGTCCGCCAGAAAACCACCCAGCTCAGAGAGCACCAAGGACCCCCACAGTCCTCCTCTCCCTCCTCTCCACAAACCCCACTCCCTTCTCGCAATGATGACGTTACCTAGTGGGGCCACGAAACGTCCTCGAGAAATCCTCTTCAGCTCCCCAATCGCCCCTCGTGAAAAATATCCTTCCCAAGTTTGTCCCTTGGAACGGCGACTCGTCGAAGGGTGTGGCAAAGCCACAGCTACCTCTGAACGTCTCGCAGGGCAGAGTCTTTTAACACCCATGCCTTCCTCCTCCTCCTCTTCCTCAGATCGTCAACCTGATTGAAGAGACGGGCCACTTCAACGTCACCAACACCACCTTCGACTTTGACCTCTTCTCCCTGGACGAGACCACCGTCCGGAAGCTGCAGAGCTACCTGGAGGCGGTGGCCACGTGACCCTCGGCCTCGGGAGCAGGACCCGCCCGCTTCTCTTCGGTCTCTCTGGGATTAGGACAGGGGGCCCCGCACCCTGGACTGCGGCCGCTGCCTTACTCGCCCCTCTCGCCCGAAGCACTGCCTTAGGGATCAGCCATGCGCTAGGAAGAACCCTGCCTCCAACGCTGCCCCGGACTCCGTTTCTCTCCTTTCGGCCTTCCGCTGAGCGTTCGCCTCTGGCCACCGTCCTCTTGCCCCCCCACCCTCCCTTTGCTCTGGAGCCCCTCCCGGCGACAGCAGGATTTGATCCCAGCCGGCCTCCGTCTTCTCCTTCCAGCTGGTCGTTTTCAAGCAAGAGAGTTTTGGGGACGGGGGGGGGGGGTCGTTTTCAGAAACATATATACAGTATATATATATCTTATATATACACACAAACACACTTGGGGTCAGCCTGGAATGGACGCAGCGCTTGCTTCCGTTGGACTTGCAGCCTCTTCCCCCGGGAACGCCCGCGTGTGGATCTGTGCCGGCACCTGCCCTACGCGGCCATCGGTTGGCTCAAACGTCGGTCTTCCTGCAGCAATTATCGGTGGCCGGAAACTTCTGCCCCGCCGGCCGCCATGGGTGAAAGGAGCCAGCTTTGCGCTGCGGGCTGGCGACCCCGCTGGATGTGCCCACGCGGTGCGCTCGGATCGGGCAGAGTCCGGCACACCGAGGCTCTTCGGCGAAGGATTTCCGGCCGTTGTGCGGCTTCCCTGGAGTCTCTTAAGGCGCCGCCGTTCTCGGTTCCCGGTTCGTTCCAGTTTTTTTTGATGGGCTCGGACCGTAAGGACGACCTTAATTGTACGTTTGTCCGTTTTCCACGCATACCTACAGATAACCCGCTCGCTATCTGTACGTATGTCCCTATATGTATTTACGGTGTAAAGAAAAAAAAAAAGGAAAAAGGCCAGAAGGGGCCTTGGGGGGGTCTGGAAAGAGGGTGAGGGCGGGTCTGAAGGTTTCTTTTTTATAAAAAAGGAAAAGGTGAAATAGGGCTTTCGCGCTCCCTTCGGTCCGTTTGTTCAAGGGGGCGGGTTTTGTAGTGATTTAGAAGCGGGGTGTGTGTGGGAGGGAGTTGGGCCGAAGGCTCCCGCGGACTCCCTCTGTGCTGCGTTTGTCAGTCGGTTTCAATTCGTTATCTGTTCAAGGAACTTTTTTTTCTCTCTTTTTTTTTGGCCAAAATTGAGCCCCCCCCCCCTTTTCAACGTCTGCTCTGGGTTCCGCGCAGCCAGTTTGAAGCAAAAGAGGTCCTCAAAACGTGTTGTTATTATTTTTTCCCCCGTTTCCTTTTCTTCTATTGGAAAAGGCTCCTTTTGCGATTCCCCAGGGTTTGCGAAAACGGACTCTGGTCTTCTCAGACGAGCCGTGGGAATATTTGTACATATTCCTCACTCACCCAGCCACGGAGGGCCCTGCGGAGCGTATTAAGGCAAGGCCAGGCCCTAAAATCATGCGTATACACACACACACTCACGCACGAGTCCTCCCCACCCCCTTCCCTTCTTAGCATTTAGAGATGCGTCGAGACGCCTGCAAGAAAGTTGTGTGGGATCCTGTCCGGGCCTTGTGGGAACGAAGCCCCCTCCCCTCTCTCCTTCCGAGGCTGCCGATGGGAACCCTGGGGGGCAGGGGGGGGCAGGAGCTCCACCTTCGGCCGAACATGATCTGCTTGTGCGCCGGGGCAGAAAATGTTGCCGGCGGCTAAAATTTTCTATTTCGCCTTTCAGAGGGAATCGTCCCCCGTTTCCAGATCCTTCCTTCCCCATCGCTCCCCTCCAAGACTGACGTGGCAATAAGCCGATCCGAGTGAGGTCATGTTGACCCTGTTCCCAGGTGACCCCTTCCCGTCCCTTTTTATTTGGGGGGGGGGGGGTGTTGTTTTTTGCTGTCTCTCTGTGTACACAACGTTGTTTGCAAATGTTTTTGAGATGTCAGGTTGCCTCCAGCCGCCCCGGCTTTTTGGCGAGGCTTTGAGCCAGGTGGACATTTCCCAATCTGCCCAGCGGAGAAAGAGTGGACAAGCCCTGGCACAGGTCCAGCCGCTTGTCTCGGTGGCCTCCCACGGGGGCAGCCACGCTCTGCTCGGCCAGCAACACTACCGCTGGGGCCAGCCTCTCCCCACCCCAGCAGAACTGCTTGTGACCGCTGTAAAAATGAATCCCCCCCCCAAAGCAAGGGCTGAATTCCCCCCCCCCCATAAAAATCTCAAATCTCCCCATTTAGTCACAATCCCCCCCTCCCTCTCCGTAGCTTTGAAGCTGCTTGGCAGAGAAAGAGGCCCCCATGTGCTTCCAGAGGGCAGGGGGTCCTGGCACTTGGCCAGGGAAGTCAAAAGGGCTGGGCTGGGGTCCTCCTGAATTAATGCTCAGAGGCCCCTGCCGCAAAAAGGGAGGGGTCTCTTCCTCTGGAAGAAGGCCTTTGGAGAGCTGGCTAGGGAGAAAGATCCCCGCATCCCACCTCCCCAAAAGGCAGTGGCCTCCGGTCAGCGGTTCGTGTTTCTAGGGGGCCTGATTCAGGTCCCCAAATTACTTTTGTTTCTCTACCCCACCACTTGGCTCCCTCAAAGGTGGGTGTTTCGTGGTGGGGCAGTAGCCCCTCAAAACGGCTGGCTGACCAGAGGACCCGTCTTTTCCTCCCCCCCCCCCTTTCCCCGGTAGATGATTCTCTCTTAGGCGCGGCTGTGTTTGTGGGTGTGATGTGATTGTCTTGTGCGTCGTCCCCTCTGCCCCTTCGGACTTCCTGCTTTTATCTTCCCCCATCCGATGCTCACGTCAGGTGGGAGAATTCAAGAGCCGTTTCCACCCAGGCGGAGGGGACTCCAGTTGCAAAGGGTCACTTGAGCCTCACGCACCTTTTCCCCTAAACTAAGACCCAGCTGGAGAATAAGCCCTTGCGTGGTTTCTTTTCAGGATGCTCGTAATATAAGACCTATCCCAAAATTAAGCCCCAGTTACGCTCGTCAGCCAGACGGACGCAGTGACTACCGTATTTTCCCCAAAAGTAAGGCTTACTGGGAAACGAGCCATGATGCCGTAGAGGCACACGGCGCCATCCTGTGCAGGACGTATGACCTCACTGGCTCCTTTCCGTGTTCCTGTGCACATACGTGTACTGGCCCTGAACTCCAGAAGAGCAGCATTCCGGCACACATTTCCACACCGGCACTCGGACTTCCGGGTTTCCCTAGTGTGGCAGCCAGCTGTTGGTTGGGGCGGAAATTTGGGTGCCAGCGCGTGCGTGCGTGCCAGAATGCTGCTCTTCCAGGTTCTGATGCGCGGGAAGGCAAGCGTGGGCACAGAAATGGTTGGCCTTCACTGTGCTAATAATATGTCTCTTGTAGCAAAAATCAGTATAAGACCCAGTCTTATTTTGTGGGAAACACAGTATATGTATGTGCATGTCTGTGTGTGTATGTATGTACACACACACACACACACACACACACACACTCATCTGGGAGGGGAGGATAACATTTGAGCAAGGTGTGAAACTTTGGAAGTTCTGCTATTTTTCCTCCCCTCTGATTTATTGGGCTTCCCTCGTTTCAGAAGGAGATTTGCAGGAGCAGAAAGTCGAAAGTGTATAGAACGCAGCGCAATTTTGTGTGGATTTATTAATTCTGGACCTTGTTGAGTGGGGGCGACTGGCGACTTCCTAATCCGGGCCAGGAGTCCCCAATCATGGTTAACCAGAGAGGTAGCACAACTCCAAAAACATTGTGGTAGCATTTCGTTGGAGGTGGTGGGTTTTTCCTGGCACCCCCCCCCCAAAAAAAAACCTCACCTTTTGGAGCCAAGGTGGACTTTGTGCTTGGGGGGGAAAGGGAGGGGTCAACCAACCTTGGCCATCAGCCTCGTCAACGTGGCTCAGCCGGCCTTGCTCTTTTTCTGGCCATCGCCGAAATAAATAATTAACAGAATTCGGTGATTTCCTGGGACGAATTGACCCAGGGCACGAAAGACCCTCCGAGTATTTTTAGCGCAACGGCCCGGAATGGGCAAAACTCTCCCTTCCCTCCGACGCCACGTAGGCGCTTCTCCGTTTTGCCAGAAGAAAAGTATTTCACAAGCCGCGTTGAGTTTGTCTTCCTCGGTTTCTCTTTCGTTTTGGCAGCCGAGAAGGGGTTGTAGACTGGGGGGGGGGGGTCTGCAGGTGGATGCGCACGCGCACACACACACACACACACACGTCTCCAGAAATGTGGACAGCTGGCGTTTAGAGTGAAGGTCCCCCCCCTCCCCACTTTAGAGCAGTTTCGGCTAGTAAAAACAGGCCCTGTTTTTGCCCTGTTCTGTGAGGAGCAGTTTGTGCCGGACCCCCTCAATGGAAGGTGCTCGTCTGCAAAGCCCACCCTATTCCCCCACCACCACCACATTTGACCCCCTCCCCAAACACCAGGGCCCTCCCCCGTCTGTTCACACCTTTTGCAGCACCCACTATTTGCGGGGAAGTGGGAGGGGAGGGGAGTTGGGGTGTCCAACCTTCCCGATCTTTGAAGACTTGTGGACTTCAACTCCCAGAATTCCCCCCAGCCAGAGAATTCTGGGAGTTGAAGTTAACTGGTCTTCGAAGGTTGCACCCCAATTGAACGAATCCTCCTGAAACAAGATTTCCCCATTTGGGGTCCGATGTGCCATTTCTAGGATACACCCCCCCCCTCTTGCATCCGTTCTTTGGGTATTTTAAAAGTATTTTGGAGAAGAATCTCCCACAGGACCGACTGATGGCTCTCCGTTTTGCTGTTAGCTTCCGTGGGGGGGGGGGGAACCGCATCATTTGGGGGGGGGGGGAATAAGGAGTTTTCTAATCTCCCAGCCCTGGGACCTCTGTACTCCGTCGAACAGAGTTGGCGAACCTTTTCGGCACCCAGTCCCGAACCGGGAGCGCGGGGGGAGGAAAAGCACCAAAAACAAGAAGCGCACCTCACCAGGCGCAAAACCGGGACCCCTGGAAAGCGGAAGAGCAGTTCCCCGGTGAGCTGGGAAGCTGAGCTTCCGTTTTCCGGTGTGCACATGGATGCCGGTCACTCGGTCTTCCAGTTTCTGGCGTGCATGCCGAAATGCGCCCCAGGTGGCACCAGAAGCCAGGAGTCCCGCTTCCCAGCCTGCACATGCGGCCAGGGAGCCCCTCTCCTGGTTTCCAGCGCTCCCGTGCATGCGAAGACCAGCTGTGCGTGTGAAGCCGGATGCCCGGAGAGGCGGCTGTGGGTGCCCAGCCGTAGGCTCTTTCTCTGCTCCTCGCTTTGACCAGGCGCATCACAATGATAGACAACCACAATTCAGCATCTCTTTATTTCATTTCACTTTTTCCCCTTTTCGTTGCCAAGTGCACCAAGTCTCCCCCCCCCCCCCCCCGACACCTGTCCCATCTCAGGTTCTCCCTGGAGGGGGGGCGAGGTGGGGGGGGGACAGGTCTGGCCTTGAGAACAAAAAAATGGGGGGGGCGGGATTTTGCACCCTCCCCAAACGAACAAGTCCTTTTAAAGCAAGTATTTGAAAGCTTTGGGTTTTCTTTCTCCGGAGCGAAGGTATTAAATAAATAAATAAATAAATAAAACCAGTCCCGTTAAAAAATTCGTTTTGAAGGCGGGGGGGGGCGATCAGGTGACCCCCCCCCCCCCAAAATCCATCCTGCTGCGGAATCCGAAACGAAAACCTTTTGGAGGAAAAAAAAAAAGTCCTGGGTGGGGAGGGAAATGTTTGTAATAAGTTATGGGATCGTGGTCATTTTTATTTGGGGGAGGGGGGGTTTCTCCTGGCTTCGAAGCTTTTTTTTGTTACATTTGTGGAAATTTATGGAGGAGTTTTATAGGAAAAATTGAAAAGGAAAAAAAAGAGAACCTGAAATAAAAGGTGAAAGTTGCAATCTGGAGGGGGGTGTCTTTTATGTTTCCTCTTCCGGGCGGGGGGGGGCGCTTGGCATCCCGCAAATGTGCCCATCAGACGACCCGGGGGGGGGGGCTCAGCTGGTTCTTCACTTCCTCCCACCCTGCGCACAGTGTGAACACGATGGGGGCCCAGTGGGTGAGCCTCCTTCACCCACCTGGCATGGGGGGGAGGGTCCCCCTCAGAGCAGGGAGGGGAGGGTCTCCATGTCACTTCCTGGACTCTTTCCAGCTCAGGGGGCAATTTGGGGTTCTTGTCTTCCAGGTGGGGAGGGGGGTTGCAGGGTGGGCACAGCAGAGGGAATCTTTATTTGGCAAAGACAGCTGCCCGGCGTACTGCCTCGGTGGAGGGCAAGCTCTGTCCAGCTCCCTTAGGACGTATCTGGGAGCTTTGGATTTAGCAGGAAAAAGTCCGACCCTTCAAGATGCTCCATCCTTGGGGGGGGGGTATGGAGAGAAGGGGAGAGGGGGCTGCCTGCTGCGTCCTACGGGCCCCTCCGTGCCTGGAGGAAGAAAGGGAGTGTTGTGGCCCGCCGGCAGAGCTGGCAGCAGATTCAGACAGGCAGCTGAACAGCCATGTAAGTTTTGATTGCCCTCCTCCCTCCCTCCCCTCCCTTCCTCCCCTGCCTTGGTCCTCGGAGAGAAGACCCCTCACCCAGGGTCAGGGTGGTTGCAGACAAAGCTGGTCATTTGCATCCCTTTAGAGCAGTGTTTCCCAACCTTGGCAACTTGAAGATGTCCGGACTTCAACTCCCAGAATTCCCCAGCCAGCGAATGCTGGCTGGGGAATTCTGGGAGTTGAAGTCCGGATATCTTCAAGTTGCCAAGGTTGGGAAACACTGCTTTAGAGGGTCATTGAGGCCACCTGGAGGTTCCTCTGTGTCTTCAGGGTCACCCGAGTGGGGCAAATGGGGGTGGAGCCTTCTTGGGACTGCTGAAAGGACGGTGTTGTCAACTGGAGACAGATGATGTCTACCCAAGGACCAAAACACCCAGACACAAACTGAGCAACATGGCATATGCAGTACAATGAGCCATGTGCAGATCTGTCCATTGGGGAAACAAAACAGCCACTTCACAAACGCATGGCACAACCTAGGAGAACTCATCTGGACTAGATTCAGCAGTATAGCTTCCTTCTTCCCTTCCCTTTCTCCTACTCCTCTCTTCTTCCTCTTCCTACCCTCTCTCCTCTTCCTCTCCCTTCCACCCTCCTCTCCTTATCTCTTCCTTCCATCGTTTACCTTTCCCCTACTCCTCTCTTCCTCTTCCCCTTCCTACCCTCTCTCCTTCTCTTCCTCTCCCTTCCACCCTCCTCTCCTTATCTCTCCCTTCCTTTCCTTACCTTTCCCCATACCCTCTCTTGGAATAAGAAATGATATTAAATTATGTTGGTTTTGCGGAAATACCATCCCGAGGAAATATAAATTGAGAGCTGAAACAGCAGAAAAAGAACGGAAGAGAGGAGAAGAGCGGAAGAGGAAGGAAGGAAGAAGTAAGGAGAGGAGGGTGGAATGGAGAGAAAGAGAAGGAGAGAGGGTAGGAAGGGGAAGAAGAAGAGAAGAGCACATTTTATTCCAAGGGAGAAATTTTTCCATACTATTGGACTGATCCCTCTGGGCTCATCAAAAACGAAGAGGAAATTCGGCAGGAGCCCAAGCAGTGAGAAGTGGTTTTTTTTCCCCACTTCCTTTATTTTTAATTTTATTTATGTACCGAAAAGATTGACACGGTTGCTTAGATGGGGCAATGTGTTTCTTGGCAGCTTAACATGCAGAACCTATCCGAGATCATCCCCACTTAAAAACAATAGCAACGGCTCGCGTGCCTAGCCTCTGGGAGTTTTATTTATTAACTAAAACCCAATAAAACCTATTTTTGATACGTGCCTGGCCCCAAGGCCTGGGGAAACAACCGGGGTTTTTTTAAGGCTGTGGTAAACGTGGCTTCCCCAAAGACAGGTTTTTCCTGTTCATTCTCTTGTTATGGTAGCAGATCCTGTGCCTTTCGGCGGAAACTGATCGATAAATAAGATCTCCCCGCATGGTCAGGAAGACGAGAAGTCCCTTCCTCTCCAGAAAGCGTGAAATCAGCCCTGTTCTGTTGAGCTGAAAGCAGCCTCTTCTGATGGGAAGCCCAACAGCTGTTCCCACTCTGAATTCCACCTTATCTACCTGCCCTGATTCACTCCTGGTCCATCACGGCTTCCCATTAGTCTGCCGATTTTATGAAACGTTTGTTCACATGCAGGCTTAGAAGATCCCGGCAGCTGAAAAGCTCTCCAGGTTTTTAAGGCAGGCAGGCAGACAGACAGACAGACAGACAGACAGACAGAGCCAGAGGGAGGGGAAACTAGGCCAGCCCCTCCCTCTGCCCCTGCAGACGAGACAAACCAAGTTCCCGTGGTTAGTTTGTATGTCAGGTTTGAGAGAGGAAGGTTCGTGCAATTACAATTTATCCCGGATCTTCTGATATTCCTCCCGTTCAAAGACCAGACCTCAAAACCCACCTGACATTCCCTTTATAGTTAAGGCATCAAACAAAATGCAAGAGAAAAGATGATTGGACAGAAGTAACGTCTCCTTTGCGTCCAGTCAAGGCTTATGGTTTCCCCAGTTGCAATGGATGGCTGTGGAAGATGGACCACAAGGAAGGCTGAGCGCCAAAGAATGGAGGCCTTTGAACTCTGGGGCTGGAGAAGAAGACTCCTGCATTGAGTTCCTTGGACTGCAAGGCCATCCAACCGGTCAGTCCTGGAGGAGATCCACCCTGGCTGCTCTTTAGAAGGCCGGATCCTGAAGAGGAAACTCAAAGACTTTGGCCACCTAATGAGAAGGAAGGAAGCCAAAGAATGGAGGCCCTTGAACTCTGGGGCTGGAGAGAAAGACTCCTGCATTGAGTCCCTTGGACTGCAAGGCCATCCAAACGGTCAGTCCTGGAGGAGATCCACCCTGGCTGCTCTTTAGAAGGCCAGATCCCGAAGAGGAAACTCAAAGACTTTGGCCAGCTGATGAGAAGGAAGAAGGACTCCCTGGAGAAGAGCCTCATGCTGGGAACGACGGAGGGCAGAAGAAGAAGAAGGGGACGGCAGAGAAGGAGGTGGCTGGATGGAGTCACCAAAGCAGCCGGCCTGAGCTTCAATGGACTCCGGAGGATGGGAGAAGACAGGGAGGCCTGGAGGAACGTGGTCAATGGGGTTGCGATGGGTCGAACACGACTTCGCAACTAACAACAACAATAACAACTTTCTCAACTGCATGTAGTCCAACGTGTTACATGTATGTCCATTTAAATGAGGTCTGAGCACACAAGGGGCATAAAATTGAAGATACTAATGAGGTAAAAGTTTGTTTGACCTCCACGAAGTGCACAAAACAGGCACTAATTAGCAGTAATTAGCGTTTCTAAATCAGGAGACATTTTCCGATCCATTCAGCAACAGGATAAAAGGTTTCCCTACTTTCCAGCCTGAAACATTCCATAAACCCTGATCACCATTTTAAGAGAGAGAGAGAAATAAGTCAAACTGACCTACAAAAAATAAAAAATAACTACTTTGAGTTAACAATACAGGTACCCTCGACATATGACAACAACGCAGCGCAAAGTTTCTATTGCTAAGTGAGACTCATTTGTTAAAAATGAGTTTTGCCCCATTTTTTAACCACCTTTCTTGACACCTTCGTTAAGTGAATCACGGCGGTTGTTAAGTTAGGGACACGGTCGTTAAGCGGATCTGGCTTCTCCCACTGGACTTTGCTGGTTCGGATGGGTCGCATGACCCCGGGACACAGTGACCGTCGTAAATATGAACCCGAAGCATCCGAGTTTGGATCGTGTGACGACCATGGGGACGTTGAAATGGTTGTTAAGCGTGAAAAGCGGCCATAACTCGGTTTCTTCAGGGCCCTCGTCACTCTGAATGGCGACTAAATAGAGCCGAGGTGGCGCAGTGGTTAGGGTGCAGCACTACAGGCCACTTCAGCTGACTGTTATCTGCAGTTCAGCGGTTCAAATCTCACCGGCTCAAGGTTGACTCAGCCTTCCATCCTTCCGAGGTGCGTGAAATGAGGACCTGGATTGTTGTTGGGGAAAATATGCTGACTCTGTAAACCGCTTAGAGAGGGCTGAAAGCCCTATGAAGCGGTATATAAGTCTAACTGCTATTGCTATTGCTAAATGAACGGTTGTAAGTTGAGGATCACCTGTATAACCGTATTACAAACCCCATGTGACCCTCGGTTCTTACCTGGCAATTCGGTCACTTGGGTTTGTCTACATGGTGGCAAAAAGCAAAAAAGGGGCGGGGAGATTTTGTCCCCCTGCCCCTGACCCCTTTTGCCCACTGATAACCCAGCCGATGCCAGCCTACCCTTCCCTTGGGGGGATCCACCCCCTCAACTGCAAAGCTGCTATAATCCTTGATTGCAGAAACAGAGGCATAGAATCAAAATCACTTTAAGTATTATCCGTAAGGTCAAGGTTCCCCTCGTAATTATGTGCCAGTCGTTCCCCACTCTAGGGGGCGGTGCTCATCTCCATTTCAAAGCCGAAGAGCCAGCGCCATCCGAAGACGTCTCCGTGGTCATGTGGCCGGCATGACTCAATGCCGAAGGCGCACGGAATGCTGTTACCTTCCCACCAAAGGTGGTTCCTATTTTTTCTACTTGCATTTTTTACTTGCTTTCGAACTGCTAGTTTGGCAGAAGCTGGGACAAGTCACGGGAGCTCAATCCATTAGGCGGTGCTGGGGATTCGAACCGCTTTGTAAAGCCACCCCTGGAATACTTGCATCCAGTTTTAGTCACCGAGTTACAGAAAAGATGTTGAGGCTTTGGGATAAAGTGCATACAAGGGCAACTAGGACGATCAAAGGCCTCGAGACTAAGTGATATGAAGAACAGTGGAAGGATTTGGGGTTTGGCTAGTAAAGAGAACAGGAGCACTAGGGGGGGGCATGAGAGCAGAATTAGGGTTAGGGTTAGTATTGGGGGGCTGCCCCAAAGGGGGGGGTCAGCTTATTTTTCCAAAACACCAAAAGTCAGGAGAAGAAGTGTAGGAAGTTCTCACCCAGCCCTCTCCCAGAAAAAAAAATGAAATATCCTAGGAAATATTGAAAAGGCAGAATATTTGTCTGGATTTGAAAAGGAAGAAACATGTTTTAAAAGATAGAATAGCTGCCTGCAGCTTCCTGCCCATCCCCCTTTGTCAATGAGCCATTAAAGCCTGAGCTAGTCCCTTTACATAATGAAGACTTCTCCCCTTCAGCTCCAGGGGGATGGGATTAAGGCATGATAATACTGGCCCTTTACCCAACTGACCACATGGCATCTGAGAACTCAACCAAACCTGGATTCAAAACGCAGCCCAGAGAGTTCCCCCTGCATGGGCCCTATGGGAGTCTGACAACCAATCAGAATACAAGCTCAAGATCAAAGGCCAGAGAGGGCATAAAACCAGGGACTTTCAGCATCTCTGCCCCTTTTTCTTCTTCACCCAACATCTGGAAGCATCTGATCCCCCTTTTCTGTTCAGGATCTCAAACCGCGTGATCCTGTCCACCATTAAACCACCTTTCCAAGCAGCCTCCATGTCTCCAGGGTCTTTTCCCCCACTTGGAGCCGAACCCAGAAGGACGTTTCTTCCAAGAGAAGCGGGGGGGGGGGGGCGAGGGGGGAATCAAGGAGAGAAGCAACCGGGAATTAAAGCTCCCTAACAGTGAGAACAATCAACCAGTGGAACTGCCTGCCACCAGAAGCGGTGGGTTCTCTCCATCACGAGAGATTTGGAAGAAGCCAGTGCACAAGCGTTGGTCTGAAATGCTAGAAGCCTCCTGATTGGCTGGTGGAAAAAACAGCCGCGGGGTGAGGGGGGGGGGAGCGCTTCAGGCGGCGCCATTCACAGAAAAACCCTTCCGTCGGGGCTTCCTTCTCCGCTCTTCCCACGTGGCCCCTCCGCGCCCGCCTTCCCACGACCCTCTGAAAGCAGGAGGGGGGGACTGGCCCCCGCCTGATGCAATCGGCGCCCGGCCCCTGCCTCTCTCCCGGGAGCGCCCCCCCGCCCCCCCCCGCGCCACGTGGGCCGCGCTCCCACCCATCCACCCAGCCCTCCGTTCCTTCCTTCCTTCCTTCGAATCTCCCCGGGCTCAAGGTTGACTCAGCCTTCCCAGGTCGGTCAAATGGAGAGCCCGACTGTTGGGGGCCAAAGGCTGACTTTATACACCGCTTAGAGAGGGCTGCGAAGCGGCATGTAAGCCTAAGTGCGAAGGAAGGAAGGAAGGAGGCTGACTCTGTAAACCGCTTAGAGGGGGTTGTAGAGCCCCGTGAAGCGGTTATACCAGTCTAAATGCAAAGGAAGGAAGGAAGGAAGGAAGGAAGGAAGGAAGGAAGGAAGGAAGGAAGGAAGGAAGGAAAAGAAAGAAAGAAAGAAGCTGACTCTGTAAATCGCTTAGAGCAGTGTTTCTCAACCTTGGCAACTTGAAGATGTCCGGATTTCAACTCCCAGAATTCCCCAGCCAGCATTCGCTGGCTGGGGAATTCTGGGAGTTGAAGTCCGGACATCTTCAAGTTGCCAAGGTTGAGAAACACTGGCTTAGAGGGCTGTAAAAGCATTGTGAAGGGGTATGTCAGTCTAAGAGCTAAGTGGGAAGGAAGGAAGGAAGGAAGGAAGGAAGGAAGGAAGGAAAGGAAAGAAAAAAGAAAGAAAGAAGAAAAAGAAAGAAAGAGGCTGACTTTATACACCGCTTAGAGAGGGCTGCGAAACGGCATGTAAACCTAAGTGGAAAGGAAGGAAGGAGGGAAGAGGCTGACTGTAAATCACTTAGAGAGGGCTGTAAAAGCATTGTGAAGGGGTATGTCAGTCTAAGGACTGAGTGGGAAGGAAGAAAAGGAAGGAAGGAAAGAAAGAAAGAAAGAAAGAAAGAGACTGACTTTATACACAGCTTAGAGAGGGCTGCGAAACGGCATGTAAACCTAAGTGGGAAGGAAGGAAGGAAGGAAGGAAGGAAGGAAGGAAGGAAGGAAGGAAGGAAGAGGCTGACTCTGTAAATCACTTAGGGCTGTAAAAGCTTTGTGAAGGGTATGTCAGTCTAAGAGCTAAGTGGGAAGGAAGAAAAGGAAAGAAAGAAAGAAAGAAAGAAAGAAAGAAAGAAAGAAAGAAAGAAAGAAAGAAAGAAAGAGAAAGAAAAAGAAGCTGACTCTGCAAACCGCTTCGAGCGGGTGGGAGAGCCCCGTGAAGCGCGGTGCGAGTCCAAAGGCTGCGGCTCTCTGCCGATTCATTCATCCAGCCAGCCGCCCACTCATGCTTTTGGGCGGGAGGTCAACGACCGGCAGTTACTCGCCGCCAGCCCCGCCCCCCGCAGGCCCCGCCCCGCCCTGCCCAAAAGGCTCCGGCTGCGGGACGCGGCGCTCACTGGAGACGCGGGAGGCGACGGGTGAGTTGCGGGACTCGAGGGCAGCGGCTTGGCGGGGCTGCTGGCTGGGCTGTCCGGGGCTCTGGGAGCGGCTGCACGGGGCGAGCTCGGCCGGGGAAGGGGCGCCTGGACGGGGCTCCCCTCCTTTCCCACCCCCCCCAAAGCCCGGCTCTCGCGGGTAGAAGCGGCAGCCGCTGCTTCTGCCCGGCTCCCACGCGGGAGACGCTTCGCCGACCCGGCTGCCCGGGGTGGGCTCCGGCGGGTCTTTGCTGGCTTCCCGGACTCGCCAGGAGCCGAGGCGGGTTGAGGAGGGGGCGGCCGCCCGGGAGGCCGAGGGGAAGCCCAGCCGTCGAGGCTCGGAGGTGGGGAAAGGCCAGCCGCGGCGTTGCGTTTGATGCTCCGCTCGGTTTACGCCTTTGTGTAACGGTGGAGGACTCTCCCACACGCCTCCCTCCCTCCTCCTCTTCTTTGCCCCACAACAACCCTGGTAGGTGGGATACACGGGGGCCGAGAGGGAGGGAGTCCAAAGTCCCCCCCCCACCGCCAGCTTGCGTGTCTTAAAGCAGGACTTGAACTCACCACCGTCTCCCGGAGATGGGCCCAAACTCAGCTAGCCATCTTTCGTGGCTAAAGTGGGACTAGAACTCAGCTAGCCATCTTTCGCGGCTAAGGCGGGACTAGAACTCACCGTCTCCTGGTGATTGAAGTCACCAAGCCCCCTTTAGTAACAGTAACAGTCGGAAGGGACCTTGGAGGTCTTCTAGTCCAGCCCCCTACTCAGGCAGGAAACCCCAGGCCATCTCAGGCCAACAGCTGCCCAGTCCCTCCTTACAACCTTCCAGGACTAAGTCAGGACTAGAACTTGCTGGCACCTGGCGACCCACCCAAAGTCAGCCCTCCATCCATCTTCCGTGGCTAAGGCAGAACTCGAACTCCCGTCTCCGGCTTCCTAGCCTGGTGCTTTAACCACTAGGCCAGATGTGGCAGCTTTGGAGGGCTACAGAACTCTTCCTGATTTTGGGGGTGGGTGGGCAGAATATCCTCTCCGGTGCATCGACCCCACAGCTGCTCCTTCTGACCTGAGGGAAGGAGGGGAGCCCTTGGCTGCACCCCTCGTCCCTCCTCCCCATCTCTTTCCTCCTCCCCAGGGGTTCATTGGGGGGGGGTCCTTTTCATTTCATCATCCCAGCCGCTCCTTCAAACAACCTTCCCCGAAGGGTCTGGGGATGATGGGAGGTGCAACCCTCCCACCTGGAGGACTTGCCAGCCCTTGGGGTGAGGGGGGGGGGCAGGGGGTGTCTGACTGGAGAGAACTGGACTTTATTGTGGGTGGGGGGAGCGCAGAAGCGAATCTTGCTAGGCTGGTTGGGCCGCTTCTCCCCTCCCTCCTGATGCCCAGCGAATGGGGAGACCCCTTCTCTCTCTCACACACACACACCGCCCCCCCCCCCAGCCTCTCCTGGTCCCCAACTCCTTCCCAGACCTGCAGGGAAGCCATCCCCCCCTCCTCATTTTTCTAGAGATTCTCCCTCCTTTCCTTTCAAAGGGACCTTGGGGGGGGGTGTTTGCAGAGGAGAGAACGAGGGGACTCCCAAAATGGGGAGGGGTCCTGTGGGGTTGGGGGGCTTTCCCTACTCTCAGGTTTTATTCCGAAGCTTTGGGGAGAAGCCGGGCAGAATTAAAACTCAGCTGGGAGGAGAAATCTCTTCTTTAGGAATAATTCCCAGCCCTTGAAAATTTTATAAAGCGTGGGCATACACACACAAACACGCACACACACACAAACACACGGCTGCCTGTTTACATCGTTCTCTGGCTGTGGGTCCTTCCACACAGCCGGGCTCGTGCGCAGCTGAGCGAGGGTGCAACTGACTTAAGCTCTTTGGCTCGAAAAACGTTTCCTCCTTGCAAACAATGTGCTGATTGATTAGCAACAACAGCGGGTGGTTATGTAAGCGTCAGCAGGTGGGGGAGGTCAGGGAAAGGGCGGGGGGGGGGCTGTGGCCCATGGGGTCCGATGTCCCAACCGATACGGAAGGGGGGGAATTTGCATGGGGAAGAGAAACTGGGCACGCCTCGATCGAAGCACAACTCGCGCCTGACTCCCCAAGGCCCAGGGAAGCCCCGAAGGTTGGTGGCTAAGCGAGATGTTTGGTGAATTTTGTTCTGCTTTATGAACTCTTGTTAAGCGGATGGCTGCAGCTCGGTTAGCGACCCAGTCGTTAAGTGGTTCCGCCTTCTCCACCCACTGTGTTTCTGAGGAATGCCGTGACCCCCCCGGGGACTCTGTGACCGTCATAAATAGAAGTCCGGCATCCAGATTTTGATCGCTTGGCCTTGGGGGGGCGGGGCGGGGGGATACTGCAATGGTTGTAAGAGTGAAAAACGGTCGTAAGTGTGAAAAACAATCTTAAGTCACTTTTTCCAGTGCTGTCCTAACGTTGGACGGTCGGTAAATTAACTGTTTTATGTTTTAAGGGCCGCCTGCCTTCTGAAACCATTTATGGGGGGGGGGGTCCTGGTTGTTGTGTCTTGACTCAGCCAAGTGGAAATGGGGAGGGGCACACGCGTGTGCAACCTTTTGCTCCTGGGAATGGAGGTGCCTGAGGCCAGGAGTGCTACAACTCCCATGGGGAGGGAGGCAGGCAGGCGTTGGTTCTGCAAAGACCCCTTAAAAAGCCTTCCTCCTGGAGCCTCCCTCCCCTCAATATGTGGTCTCTGGAACGAAGAGAGAGACTCCTGGCCCACGCTTCAGATAGAGACCCCTGCCCCACATCCTGCAGCCCCTTCCTTTGCCCCTATCCTGACCTCAGGTGTTCAGGATGCCTCCGGGTAGTCATGGGGGAGGGGGAGCGGCTGGGGGCTTTCTGAGCTTGGTGGTTTGTTGGCCGGCGTTTCGTGACCCTGCTAGGTAATATCATCAATTTCATCAGGGAGTGGGGGGTTGTGGAGAGGAGGAGGAGGAGGAAGAGGATTGAGGGGCCCTGGATGTTCTCTGGCCTTGGTGGATAGTTTGCAGATGTTTTGTGGCCCAACTAGATAACATCGGATGTACTAGAAGGGAGGAGGCGTTGGCAGAGGGGAGGAAGAGGAGGAGGAGAGGGAGAAGAGGAGGAAGAAGAAGAAGAGGAGGGCTGGTGCTCTCTGGGCTCTGGTTTCCTTACAGGCGTTTCACGAATCAACTAGGTAACAATATCAGTGCTGGGAGGGAGTAGCGGTTTGACTCTCTTGTAATGGGTTTCCCTGATGGTGTTTTTGAGTGGTTTTTCCCCCCACCCTTGTCAGTTCCTTGGTTAGTCGGTTTGTCTGGTCTCAATCCCTGCTTATCTGAGTTGTTCTTTCCTTTGAGTCCTTTGTGTTCTCTAACAATGGTGGTTGGCTTCCGTACCTTTCGTGACCCAGCTAGGTAACATGATTAAGGGTGGGGCGGATTTGGGGCAACGGTTAGGGATGCAATTCTTTTCTTCTTCTAAGATTGATGACCACTGCTGGAGGGAATTAGCCATCAATCTTAGAAGAAGAAAAGAATTGCATCCCTAACGATCATCTATCCGTTGCCCCAAATCCGCCCCACCCTTAATCCAATATCTCTGGCGTCCTTTCCTCCTTCTTCCAAATCGGGATTTCTCAATGGAAGTTCGTCCCTGATTCCCTTTCAAAGCATTTCCTCACCTTGTAGAATTCGAGGGCCAGGAGGGCCCCTTGAGGCCATCCAGTCCACTCTGCTTGCTCAGGGCAGGGATCCTTCCCTCTTTCTTTGAAACACAAATTTCAAAGGGTTGTAAAATAGGACCAAACTCAATTAACAAACTGTCTGGCTTAGCAACAGAAATGTTAAGCTCAATTGTGGACGTAAGTCGAGGACTACCTATAGAGGTAGTCATCAGTGCTGGGAGGGAGTAGCAGTTGGCGCTCTGTTGATAAACTAATGGGTTGCCCTCTTGGTGTTTCTGCGAGTGCTCGGTTTCCTCCTTGTCAGTTTCTCTCAGTCAGGGTGTTGCTTGTCTGTTTGTCTGGAGTTAATCCCTGCTTATCTGAATTGTTCTTTCCTTTGAGTCCTTGGCGTTTCTAAGTTTCCAAAGTTTTTTATTACCCAACTAGGTAACATGACCAGTGCTGGAGGGAATTAGCCATCAATCTTAGAAGAAGAAAATAAAAGAATTGCATCTCTAATGATCATCTGTCAATTGCCCCAAATCCGCCCCACCCTTAATGCAAGATCTCTGGAGTTGTTTCCTCGTCCTTTGAAATCAATGGAAGTTCGTCCCTGATTCCCTTTCCCTAAGGAGTTATTTCCTTAACATGGTAGAACTCAAGGACTGGGAGGGCCCCTTGAGGTCATCCAGTCCACCCTGCTTGCTCAGGGGTCCTTTTCTCTTTTTTCGAAATATGAATTTCAAAGGGCTGTAAAAATGGGAGAAAACTCAACAACTGTCTGGCTTAGCAACGGAAATTTGAGGCTCGCTCATGGTCGTAAGTTGAGGACTACCTATAGAGGTAGTCATCAGTGCCGGAAGGGAATAGCGGTTTGACTCTCTTGTAATGGGTTGCCCTGATGGTGTTTT
>NW_028261381.1:182238824-182242793 GCF_051295495.1 Thamnophis sirtalis | reverse complement strand
CATGACACGGTCGTTAAGCGAGTCAGGCTTCTCCCCCCCCCCCCTTTGAAGGTCACCAAATGGGATAACGTCACCCCGTTGTAAATGCGGGTCGGCACCCAAGCATCCGAATTTTGATCACGTGAACGCAGGGGGGCTGCGAAGGTCGCAAGTGTGAAAAAAACGGTCGCAAGTCACTTTTTTTCAGTGCCGTTGTAACATTGAACGGTTGCTAAGCGAAGCGTTGTGAGTCGAGGGCTGCCTGGGGGCCTGGGAGGGGAGGACCAGTTGTAAGGCACTTTTCTTTCTCGGTGCCGTCGCAACTCGGGCGGCTGAACCAACGGTCGTAAGTCGAGGGCAGCTGCGGCCCTTGCCCTGCTCTGCTTCTTCCAGATCCCCTCTGGGCAGGAGATGTTTCTTCCTCACAGGATCCCAGGGACCGGGATCCCTTGTGCCTCTGAACAGATCTCTCAGGCAGCCCTGGCACCAGCCCTCCTTTGCCTAAAGGGAGGGGCTGAAACAGGGATGGTGAACCTTACGGCGTGCCCACTCAATCCTCCTGCCCACCTGCACATGCGCGGGCGACCCTCCGCATGCATGCGAGACCCCCTGTGCATGTGCGCATGACATCCCCACCCCCGTGCATGCAAGCACGGCCCCTCCCCAGCCTCCGGAGGCTTTCCTGAAGCCTGGGGAGCGTGAAAATGCCCCCCCCCCCCTTGGCCCTCTGGAAGGGGGGAAATCAGCTGGCCGGTGGCACACATGCACGCCGGGAGCCTACAGCTGGCGTGGCGCTTCAAATATGGCTCTGCATGCCACAGGTTCTCCATCACGGGGCTAAAACTTTGCACCCCACACTTACCGATTGTTCTGTCCCAAGCCTCTACCATATAGACGGAGGCAGACTTGGCTGCCTGCCACAACTAAGGAGGAGATAAGCAACCTCTTGGCTGGGAGCCCAGAAAGGTATCTCTGTGGAACATAGGCTTGAACTCACGAAATTCTCCCAATCTTCCTCTACGGCTGGATCAGTAAACTCTTGTTTCCTGCGAAATTCCCCTCCCTTCGCTCCACCAATCAGTAGCCACCTGTTCCTATTTCCTTCTGTGAGCCTTTTCCCAAAGCTGCTCCCTCCTCCTCGCAGCCCTACGCATACGTACTTCAGGGACAGCCTCTCTCTGCTCTTCCTCACTGCTCCCTGACTCAGACGCCACCTTAGTGGCCAACAGGCCCTTCTAGTCCCTCCCATCATGGTCATGCCCCCCCCCCCAAAGTCTTCCCATCGTGGTCATCGCTATCAGGTTCCTCCAACAGCTCAGCCGGCCGCTGTTGGGCCCACAACACAGATGCACCGACGTGGGTCTGGCCGCCTCCTCCTCCCTGACCCGAGGCTGTGGGTTTTTTTTTCCTTCCCGGCCAGTGGGAGGAGTTCATGGCGCTGGGCAGCTCCGTCCCGGATGAGCAGCTGGACAAGGTCCTGGCCAGCCTGAAGCCCAACCAGTGTTGCACCATCATCTACACGTCGGGGACCACCGGGAACCCCAAAGGAGTCATGCTCAGCCACGACAACGTAAGCCTGCGACACTGGTGTGTGTGTGTGTGTGTGTGTGTGTGTATATGTGTGTGTGTGTGTCTAGGACAGGGGTCTCCCAACCTTGGAAACTTACGGACTTCAACTCCCAGAATTCCTCAGCCAGTTTTGTCCCAAAGCTGGTTTTATTTTCTTAGGAAGCAACTGGACTTTTTTTTCCTTGAAGAGGTTCCACTTCTCATCTGAGAGGCTTCTTCGGTTCATCGGCATTATTGAAGACGGAAGAAGCTTCTTGGATGAGAAGCGAACCTCTTCAAGGAAGAAACAAGAGAGTCCCCAGTTGCCTCTGTTGGGAAGGGAGCATTTTTTTTAAAATAAATATTTTTATTAGTAAAAGAAAAATATAACAACCAATAACTGGTAAAAGACAATACAACATCCACCACTGTTTTGCTTTACATTTGACTGCGTTTCAAGACATTCCCATAATATCAAAATCATTATAGACATCAAAGGTTAGGTATCTTCTTCCCTCCCTCCCTCTTTCCTTCCCTTGTTTCTTCTTTCCCAGTCCCCTTCCTTCCCTCCCTCCTTCTCTCCTTCCCTCCTTCCTTCCCTCCTTTTCCTTCCTTCCCTCTTTCTTTTCCTTTCCTCTTTCCTTCCCCTTCCCTTTTCTCTCTTCATCCCCCCCTCCTTCTCTCATACCTTCCCTCCTTCCTTTCTCTTCTCTTAAGTTCCCTCCTTTCTTCCCTCCTTCCTATCTACTCTCCTTCCTTCCCTCCCTCCTTCTCTCCTTCCCTCCTTTCTTTCCTTTCCTCCTTTCCTTCCCTTCCCTTTCCTCTCTTCATCCCCCCCTCCTTCTCTCATACCTTCCCTCCCTCCTTTCCCTCCTTCCCTCCTTCCTTTCTCTTCTCTTAAGTTCCCTCCTTCCTTCCCTCCTTCCTATCTACTCTCCTTCTCTCCTTCCTTCCCTCCCTCTTGCCCTCCTTGCTTCCCTACCTTCTTCCCTCCCTCCTTCCTATCCCACTTTCTTCTCTTTCTTCTCTCCTTCCTTCTTTCCACCTCTCCAGGAGGGGAGCATTTAATGAAAGACATTTGTCAATATTCAGCCTGGAATAAAACTCCCGACATTTAAATCTCCTCCGAGAACCTTCTCTGGTTGACGTAGTTTAAAGAGCCATTTGCTACGTTTAATGTTGTTGTTTTCTAATAAAGGCAAAGGATTCCTCTCCTTTTCCTAAGTCCTTTTCCAGATTAGTCCAAAGGTCCTTCTTCCTTTTTTTTTCTGGACTTTCTGGTTTTACTTTGAAGGTGTTTTGCTTCTCACCCGAGAAGCTTCTTCGACCCTGGCTGATGGTGGGGAATTCTTCCGTCAGAGCCGGAGAAGCTTCTCGGATGAGAAGCAAAACTTCTTCAAAGTAAAACCAGGAAGTCCAGTTTGCCTCCTGAAAAAAGCACTTTGGGGACAACTGAGGACACAGATGAGCCTCCAAGTGGCCTCAAGGACCCCCTGGAAAGGATGCAAACGACCACTTTGTCTGCAAGGAGTATCAATCCTTCCCATTCCCCAATGTCCTGTCAGAACTGAAGAAGCTTCTCGGGTGAGAAGCAAAACGCCTTCAAAGAAAAAAAATAAGAAAGTCAGTTGCCTCCTGGGGGGGAAAAAAGCCCTTTTGGGACAATCAGGATGGCTGAGAATCTCTACAGATGTTTTCAGACTGGGAAACCTTTGCAAACACTCAAAAGTATATACATACATACATACATACATTTAGTGTCACAACCCCTGGTAAGCCCCAATTATGGGAGGAAGCTAACTGCTTCATCATCTGTCAATCGGCTCGTCACAAGAGTCCATCACGACAGAAACCCACGGGGAGATCGTTCCATAGGGTCGGAGCTGCCACCAAGAAGGCTCTCCTCCGCGTGGTTGCCAGTCGGCATTGACCGGCAGATGGAACTCGGAGGAGGCCTAACCGGTGAGATCTAATAGGTCGCGTGGAGGTAATTGGCAGTAGGCGGTCTTTCAAGTACCCAGGTCCACTACCATGTAGGGCTTTATGGGTGACTAATAGCACCTTGAAGCGCACCCGGAGATCGACAGGTAGCCAGTGCAGCTCACGGAGGGTAGGTGTTATGTGGGTGAAGTGAGGTGCACCCACAATCGCTCGCGCGGGCTGCATTCTGGACTAGCTGAAGTCGCCGAAATATCTTCTCAAGGGCAGCCCCATGTAGAGCACGTTGCAGTACTCCAGCCTAGAGGTCACAAGGGCACGAGTGACTGTTGTGAGAGCCTCCCGTTCAGGTAGGGACACAACTGGTGCACCAGGCGAACCTGGGCAAATGCCCCCTGGTCACAGCTGACAAATGGTGTTCGAAGGTCAGCTGTGGATCCAGGAGGACTCCCAAGTTGCGGACCCTGTCTGAGGGGTGTAGTGTTTGACCCCCCAGCCTGAGAG
>NW_028261381.1:182213824-182233824 GCF_051295495.1 Thamnophis sirtalis | reverse complement strand
CGTAAGTCGCTTTTTCCCAGCGCCTTTTTGGGCAGGCTGCATGGAGGCTCCCTGATTGGGCTGCTTCCCAAATTGATTATGGAAATTAATGTTTTAAAAAAGAGAAAAACGGCCCTTCTTCTGTACACGGGGTGTAGGACCTATTTGTGTGTGTGTGTTTGTGTGTGTGTGTGTGTCCTGTCTCCCCCCCCCCCCCCCAGGATGAAAACCTGAACGATGAGCTTTGAATTCCCTTCCTTCCCCTTGAAAATATCTGGCTCTGAGAAAGGGAGGGAAAGGAGGAAGAGAGAGGCCAGGAGGGAGGGAAGAGAGGGGAAGAAAAGAGTAGGAGAGAGGGGAAGGAAAGAGGAAGGGGAAGTAGAGAAGAGAGGGATGGTAGAAGGGGAGGGAGGGAGGAGGAAAGAGGAGGATGGCCTTGGATTAGGGTGCCATAGGGCAGTGTTTCCCAACGTTGGCAACTTGAAGATGTCCGGACTTCAACTCCCAGAATTCCCCAGCCAGCATTCGCTGGCTGGGGAATTCTGGGAGTTGAAGTCCGGACATCTTCAAGTTGCCAACGTTGGGAAACACTGCCATAGGGTGTATGGAAAGCAGAAGAGCCAATGATACTTCCTGTGGGTTGATGGGAATAGGAACGGATATAATATTGGATAATGCAAAATAAGGCTGGTTGATGATGTCATGGTGCACTTGTGGTTACTTGTAGGAAGATAAAAATAAAACTTTTTCCCCCCCAAAAATATATATATCTGCCTTTGCAAACAGTCCTCAACCGAACAAAAGTTCCTTTAGTGGAACTAAATTTACATTCAAAGTTACAACAGCCTTGGGGAAAAAAAGCAAACCTTTTCATCTTTACGACCGTTGTTCCAGCATTCCCCGTGGCCACGTGATCAAAATTCAGACGTTTGGCAACTGCTTCATATTTATGACCGTCGCAGCGTCCCTGGGGTGTATGTGTGTCACACGGTCCTCTTTTTGCAACCGTCCATGGCGGGGGAAACCAGATTCGCTTAAAAGAACCGTGTGGCTAACTTAACTGCAGTAATTCGCTTAGCAGGACTGTTTTGCTTAGCGACTGAAAGGTTGCGGTTGTAAGTCGAGAATTTCAGTGTTTCCCCACATGGCTGACTGGGGGAATTCTGGGAGTCAAAGGGTTCGTACGCCTGAAAGTTTCCAGCATGGAGTAAACCTCCGTTTTGTTCCTGAGCTCGAGATAAACACCTTGGCTCATCTTTGGGAATACAAAACGTTTTGTGTCTCTGAGCATCTTATTTTTCTTAAATCCAAACTGACCTTTTTTTCCTTGGATGATGTTTGTTGTGGGAATAGAGACGGCATCATCGTGACACCTTCCCCTCCGCTCTTTGGCACCTGGGGTTTAAAAACGAAAGCAGGGAGATCACGTTGAGGGAAACGGAAGGATAGCAATAGCAATAGCAGTTAGACTTATACACCGCTTCATAGGGCTTTCAGCCCTTTCTAAGCGGTTTACAGAGTCAGCATATCGCCCCCAACAACAATCCGGGTCCTCATTTCACCCACCTCGGAAGGAGGGAAGGCTGAGTCAACCCTGAGCCGGTGAGATTTGAACAGCCGAACTGCAGTCAGCTGAAGTAGCCTGCAGTGCTGCATTTAACCACTGCGCCACCTCGGCTCTATGATTAGAGCCTTCCTAGGATTAGGAAGGAGATTTTTTAAATAAAAAAACAAGACAGAACCGCATAATAATGCTTCGTGTGCGGTCCTCAACTTATGGAGCCTGTCCATTGCAGTTATAAGTAAAGAAGTTATAAGGCAGGACATCATAGAATAGGAATATAGAAATAGAAATAAAAATAGAAATAATAGAATAACAGAGTTGGAAGGGACCTTGGAGGTCTTCTAGTCCAATCCCCTGCTCAGGCAGGAAAAGCCTACACCACTACAGACAAAAGGTTCTCCAAAATCAGAACAGACCAACCCCTTTTACAATCTTATTTGGGGAATTCTGGGGTTTGAGGTCCGCCCCTCTTAAAGGAAGGGATGGGGTGGCTCAGTGGCTAAGGCGCTGAGCTGCTCGATCAGAAAGGTCCGCGGGGGGGGGGGGGGGCTTTCTGTTTGGAAAAACATGCCATACGTGAAGGGGAGGGGGCAACACAGCCCCTAAAAAGGCTGCAGCCCTTAACAGAGAAGGGGGGGGTCTGGCTTTGCTCCCAGCCTCATGCCTATTTCCTCCTGCAGCTCTGTGGATTTACCGATGAATTACCGGCTGGCGCGGGCCCTGATTTATAAAAAGGTCCGGAAGGCCCTCGGATTGGACCGCTGCGACAAATGCTACACGGGGGCAGCCCCCATCACCAAGGACACCTTGGAGTATTTCCTGAGCCTGGACATTGTGGTCTACGAGCTCTACGGCATGAGCGAAAGTTCGGGCCCCCACACCGTCTCCTTTCCGTCGTCGTACAGGATGGCGAGGTAAGAACTCAGCTTACACCCAGGGGGAAAGGCCACAGCACTTAAGACTTGTATACTGCTTCACAGCCCTCTCCAAGCGGTCTACAGAGTCAGCCTCTTGACCCCCCTGACCCTCTGGGTCCTCACTTTACCCATCTTGAAAGGACGGAAGGTTGAGTCAACCTTCAGCCGCTCAGGATCAAACGGCTGGCAGTGAGCAATGAGTTAGCCTGCAATACTGCATCCTTCCTTCCTTCCTTCACAGATTTATATACCGCTTTATAGGGCTTTCCAGCCCTCTCTAAGTAGTTTATAGTCAATCTCTTCTTCCTTCCTTCCTTCCCTCCCTCCCTCCTTCCTTCTTTCACACTTAGATTTATATACCGCTTCATAGTGCCTTCCAGCCCTGGTTTATAGTCAGCCCCTTTCCTTCCTTCCTTCCTTCCTTCCTTCCTTCCTTCCTTCCTTCCCTCCTTCCTTCCCACTTATTTCTTAGACATATATACAGAATCAGCCTCTTGCCCCATCCTTCCTCCCTCCCTCCTTCCTTCCTTTTTTCCTTCCTTCCTTCCTTCCTTCCTTCTTTCCTTCCTTCCTTCCTTCCCACTTATTTCTTAGACATATATACAGAATCAGCCTCTTGCCCTTCCTTCCTTCTTTCCTTCCTTCCTTCCTTCCTTCTTTCCTTCCTTCTTTCCTTCCTTCCTTTCTTCCCACTTATTTCTTAGACATATATACAGAATCAGCCTCTTGCCCTTCCTTCCTTCTTTCCTTCCTTCTTTCCTTCCTTCCTTTCTTCCCACTTATTTCTTAGACATATATACAGAATCAGCCTCTTGCCCCTTCCTTCCTTCTTTCCTTCCTTCTTTCCTTCCTTCCTTCCTTCCCACTTATTTCTTAGACATATATACAGAATCAGCCTCTTGCCCGTCCTTCCTTCTTTCCTTCCTTCCTTCCTTCTTTCCTTCCTTCTTTCCTTCCTCCCTCCCTCCCTCCCTTCGCACTTAGAATTATACATTATATGCACTTAGAATTATAATTATATTTCCAGCCCCCTCTAAGTGGTTTATAAAACCATCATCCTGACCCCTACAGTTTCGCTCTTCATTTTACCCTCCTCAGAAGGACGGAAGGGCGAGTCGAACTGCTGGCAGCCAGCAGGACTCTGTTTTCACCACTGCGCCACAATGGCTCTCCTCCATAGTTGAGGCCAAAAATGCACGTTGCTAAGTGAAATGTTTGTTCAGTAAGTTTGCCCCATTTTACGACCGTTCTTGCCAGGGTTGTTAAGCAACAACTGCCCTCGTTAAGTTAGCCGAGCTATATTGCCAAGTGAATCCGTCTTCCCCGTTTCCTTTGCTTGTCACGTGGTGGCAAAGGGGGAAGGATGTGAACTCCGGGACGCTGCAACCGTCATAAACATGAGACAACTGCCCAGCACCTGAATTTTGGACCACAGGGATGCGGCAACGGTCATAAGTGTGTGAAAATTGGTCATAAGTCACTTCTTTCAATGCCGTTGTAACTTCAAACGGTCATTAAACCAACTGTGGGGTGCCCGTGACGATTGAAGAAGCGTGGCATCACGTCAGAAGCTCTTCTTAGGGCCCTGTTTTATGGCAGTTAAGTAAAAACTGCGGTCATTAAGCAGAGCTATTGTTTGGGGAGCATTTTTGCCGAAAACTAGAAACAAATGCCAATTTTCCACAAAACAAGCCATCGTTAATTGCAGTCCTGTGAGGATGCACTGCTGCAAACTGCCATCCATGCAGGTCGGTTGCCAGGGGCCCAAGCTATACCCATTGGATGGGTGCAGTCATAAACAGATTTGGGGGGGGGGGAGTCTGTTGTCATGGTCGCTATGTGACCCGTTATAAGTTGAGCACGACGTGCATTTCCCTCCCGGCTGGGAAGAAGCTTTCTTATTTAGGAGTCTTTTGAGTTCCTGGGTGGACTGGCTCTCACTGGTCCCTTGCAAAATTAAAGCTTCCCAGTTGGGGAGTGCGGTTGTGGCATGCTCAGAGGAACCGGTCGCAGGAGGAGAACCCCCACAGGTGTTTGGGGCTGCCTTTCCCTGGCCCCACCGGCTGTGTTGGTCCCAAATTCCTGGCTTGAGACTTGGAAGCTCTTCCGCCAAGCGCTTAAGAGGTGCGAGCAGATGGTTGTGTGTGTTGTGCAAACACTCCAGAAGTCTAGATTTCCAGTGTGGCGGCATTGGCCAGATGTGAACTTGGGCCTCTTGGGGAGAGGAAACGGCGAGAAGAGGGGGAGAAAAACCCTCTGAAATTAAAAACAAAAACGAACGGAGCAAGTTCTGAGTAAAAGGGCCTAGATCAGTGTTTCTCAACCTTGGCAACTTGAAGATGCCCGGACTTCAACTCCCAGAATTCCCCAGCAGTGGTTAGGACAGTGTTTCCCAACCTTGTCAACTTGAAGATGTCCGGACTTCAACTCCCAGAATTCCCCAGCCAGCATTCGCTGGCTGGGGAATTCTGGGAGTTGAAGTCCGGACATCTTCAAGTTGCCAAGGTTGGGAAACACTGGCCTAGATAACGGAAATACCCACAAAGTTGTAAACATTTGGGTGGCCGTGTCAGAAATTCAGGATTTCCTGCCTGAGCAGAGGGGGTTGGACTAGAAGACCTCCGAGGTCCCTTCCAGCTCTGTCACCTACTACTGATGACGTTACCTAGTTTGGGTTAATGAAACGTCTGCAAGGAAACGGCTCAAAGAGCAGCAAGGACCCCACAGTTCTCTTCTTCCTCCTCCTCCTCCTCCTCTTCCCCTTCCTCCTCCAACCCACTCCTCACTAGCACTGATGATGTTACCTAGTTAGGGTAATGAAACGTCTGCAAGGAAACAAGCCAGCTCAGAGAGCAACGAGGAGCCCTCAATTGTTATCCCGTTAAGCTCTCGTTTTAACGGACTAATGGGGGAAGGGGACGTCTGTTAAATCAGACGCCGTACACAGATTGTCTGTTGCATCCAAAGCTCTCTGAACTGAAGTCCGTTAAATCAGGGTGTGTTGTTTTGTTAAACGAGCTTTGATAATTAGATTTTCTTTTATACCGCCCCGCATTAACGGACGGGGAGACTCTGCTGTGCTTCCATGCAATGGGCACTCTGTATGGGGAGGGGGGCATGCTTGCCAGCCCTTGACCCTTTGTCTGACCCCCTTCTCACCCCCCCGCCCCCCAACAGCTGCGGCAAGGAGGTCACAGGCTGCCAGACGATGCTTTTCAAGCCAGACCAGGAAGGAGTCGGCGAGGTCTGTTTCGCCGGGCGCCACATCTTCATGGGCTACCTGAACATGGAAGACAAAACGAAAGAAGCCATTGACGGCGAGGGCTGGCTCCATTCCGGGGATCTGGGCCGGCACGATGAGGACGGATTCTTGTACATCACAGGGAGGATCAAAGGTAATCCAGCCCACCCACCCCCCTCCGGGGCATGAGAGAAAGTCTCCGGGGAAGGTCCAAGGGGGACACTGCAGCCGTCATAAACGCATCCCGGTGGCCTGATGTCCAGGGAGATTCTCAGTCATCCAAGCCAGGGTTGGTTTTTTTCCTTTGTTTTTCTCTGAAGGCGTTTCGCTTCTCATCCAAAGAAGCTTCTTCGGCTCTTGACTGGACGGTGGGGAATGGAAGGATTTGGGAGACACACCTAGTCATTTGCATCCTTTTAGAGCGGGGGTGTCCAAACTTGAGAACTTTTAAGACTTGTGGATGGAAGAATATAACTTAAAACTAGTTAAACTTAGCGAAATTTAGTAATAATGGATATAATTAAATAAATAATTGATAATGATAATAAGGTAGACATTGTGTTGTGTTACGATAAGTAGTGATTGGACATGAACATGGAATGGTACCCATGAAAGGAAGATTAGAAATCTTTTTGGATTATATACAGAGGTTAATAAAAAAAAGAATTAAATTAGATATAGTTAAGTTTTGATTATTAGGAAGGGAAATGATACAGGATATAGTCAAATAAAGGAGGGATAATGAAGATATGTGTGTGTGTGTACGTACGTACGTACATACATACATACATACATACATACATACATACATACATACATACATACATATATATATATATATATATATATATATATATATATATTTAAAGTCACAACCCCTGGCATGCCCAAATATGGGAGGAAGGTCACACTTCCATTCTCTGCCTTCGGCTCGTCACAAGGGTCCATCCAGACAGAAACCCAATATTTTTTACTGTTGCCTTTTTGTTACATTTGTTATATTTGTGCTGATAAATAAATAAAGGGAGACTAGTATAGATCTATTTCAAGCTATTTAGCTCTCATCAGCTAGCCATACCCTTGCTGGGAATAGAGCACAGGTTCGATTCCCAGCAAGGGTATGGCTAGCTGATGAGAGCTAAATAGCTTGAAATAGATCTATACTAGTCTCCCTTTATTTATTTATCAGCACAAATATAACATATATATATATACATACATACATACATACATACATACATACACACATACACACATACACATACATACATACATACATACACACATACATACGTGTGTGTTTGTGTGTGTGTGTGTGTGTAGGTCTCTAGTTATTCCAAGCACCGAGCCTGAAAATGACGAATGAGAATTCGTCGAAATGTCGCCAAACGTTATGCGGGAGAAAACCCGAATAACTAGAGACCTACATACTAACACCCGCAAAAACCTCAGAAAACAAATATATATACACACACACATACGCACACACTTCCGTAAAGGAAGATTAGAAAACTTTGTTATCAAATATAATGGATGTTTAGCTAGAATAGGACATAAGGATTCAGTGTTATTGGAGGATTTTAGAAATATTAAACGAAATGCCAGTATGTGGTTATGTGTTAAATTTTGGTATAGTTTATGATGGAGGACATTTAAATAATTATAGTCAAACATAAATGGGGGTATAAGAGTAACATGTATAAATATTTGAGTTAAAATACTTGAGTTAATATGAATTATGCTTGATAACTGTGGAAGAGATGCACGAAAACCTTTTCTAACCAACTGATACACTTTCTACAGTATGTATGGGTGAGAATTTTTTTTATGTTGTTTCTTATGTTTAAAAATAAATAAAAAATTGCAAAAAAAAAGACTTGTGGACTTCAACTCCCAGAATTCCCCTGCCCGGCTGGGGAATTCTGGGAGTTGAAGTCCACAAGTCTTAAAAGTTCCCAAGTTTGGACACGTCTATTTTAGAGGGTGGTTGAGGCCACTTGGTTGGTTTATCTCAGGTGTCCTCAGAGTCACCTGAGTGGTGCAAATGGCCGGGGAGCCTTCTGAAACTGCTGAACGACGTTCTCTCTCTCCGGTCTACGACACGGTCCATTCAGCAGTTCCAAGGTGACCCCGAGGACACGGGTAAACCTCCAAGTGGCCTCAAGGACCCTGGGAAAAGGATGCAAATGACCGGCTGCCCGCAAGGGATTTAAACCCTTCCGTTCCCCAAAGATGCTTTTTCAGGAGGCAACTCGACTTCCTGTTTTCAAGCGTGAACCGGATGTCTTTTCAGGGGGTGGGTGGGTCTGACGCCAAGGCCGCCGCCATTTCTGTTCCAGAGCTAATCATCACTGCGGGGGGAGAGAATATTCCCCCCGTCCCGATCGAAGACGCCATCAAAGAGGCAGTCCCCATTCTCAGCAACGTCATGTTAGTGGGAGACAGAGCCAAATATCTCGTCATGCTGATGACCCTTAAGGTGAGTGCCGGGGTTTTCTCCTGCCTCCCCCGCCCCCCTCCCCAGGCACCGAGACCCACAAGGGGGGGGAGACAAACTCAAGGGTTACCATTCCCCCACCCCTCCCGAAAATCAGGCTTCCCTGATGCACTTGCCAGATTCTAGAGCACCGTTTCGCTGTTTTGAGATGGGCGGACTTCCAATTCCCAGAGGTCCCCAGTCCACCGTGGCTGGCTAGGGGATTCTGGGAGTTGAAGTCCACCCATCTTCAAGCGGCCAAGGCTGGGGAGGCAAAGAGTGGAATTGAAAGGGGCCGATATACAGAATCGGTGGGGAATCCCGCTTGGCTGAGAATCTTAGCCCACCCATCTTAAAAGCGGCCAAAATGGAGAAACATGCCGCTCCAGAAGGTTGAACTGGAGTTCACCCCTTTGGGGAAGGAACAAATTGAGGGTGTCGGTCCAGATTTTTTTTTTAAATCACCTTTCAAACTCTTCAGGAGTTGAAAGCTTGAGGACTAGAACCTTGAAATGAAAGCTGCAACAGCGGGGAGTTTGCAGCATCCTGTCCTTCCACAGACAATTTTAAGTCTTCTAATGCTCGGTTACTGAAGTCCTTAAATGCTCCCAAAGAGTCGCTTAACTTAGGATGGGGCTGATCCTATGCTGGGGAGGGGGGGGGAGGAAGAAGGTTCTGTGCTCCACCAATCACGGTGGGAAAGGATCATTTCTGAGGGTCCAGAAATGGTCTCGGGGGGGGGGGGGGGGGGCAAACGTTTCTGGCCTCTGCCTTGAACTCTTATCTTCTACTCCACCTTGTCGGAATGGCCCACGCAGCCCCCTCTCAGCCACCCCCTTCTGGGCACACACGAGGGCAGGGCCAGCCGCCGCCAGAGGGTGGCACTGTGCCCCTTTCCTACGGCCATCCCAAGGCTGCTGCTCCTCCTCCTGCTGCTTTTCCTAGAGCAAGATGAACTTAGAAACGGGGCTCTCGGAAGACGAGCTGACGCCTGAAGCCGTGGAGTACTGCCAGAAACTGGGCAGCAACTCGACCAAAGTCTCCGACATCGTGGGGAACAAAGACGTGGCTGTGTACACCGCCATCCAGAAGGGGGTCATGAAGGTCAACGACCGCGCCACCTCCAACGCTCAGAAGATCCAGAAGTGGCTCCTCCTGAACAAGGACTTCTCCATCCAGAGTGGAGAGCTTGGTAAGCGGCTGGCATGGCTTCCCACTCCTTTTTGCGGGGGGTGGGAGATTTGGGGTGGGGGGCAAAAGGCTGCTGGGTAGAGGGGGGGCTTGTCAGATGGCACAATGGGGTGTTTCTGAACTTTGTTGGCCCCGGGGGATTCTGGGGGGTGGGGGGCGGGTTGAAGCCCACCCGTCTTCAAAAAGAGCCGAGGTGGCGCAGTGGTTAGAGTGCAGTACTGCAGGCCACTTCAGCTGACTGCTATCTGCAGTTCAGCGGTTCAAATCTCACCGGCTCAAGGTTGACTCAGCCTTCCATCCTTCCGAGGTGGGTGAAATGAGGACCCGGATTGTTGTTGGGGGTGATATGCTGACTCTGTAAACCGCTTAGAGAGGGCTGAAAGCCCTATGAAGCGGTATATAAGTCTAACTGCTATTGCTATTGCTATTCAAGGGGGATGCAAGGAGTTGGTTTTGAAAGGGGGGCGATATGCAGGATCCGTGGGGCTCAGCCCAGATTCCGCTTGGCTGGGGATCTTAAGCCGTTTCACTCCGGAGAGATAATAAGCCCAAAGACATTTGTCCAGTCTTGGGAGGAGAAAGTCCTGGGGATGGTGGGCACGGTTTAAACGTCCTTGCCCCCTAATCTTTGTCCTCCAAGATGCTAAATTAAAAGAGCACCAGCCCTCCGCTCCCTTTTCCAAACGGAAGTTTTACATTTACTCCCGGGAGGAATCTTACCCTTGTTGGGGGTCTCTTCAAAGGTTTTAAGGCGACTTCGGAAAAGCTGCCTGCTCATTGGGAGAATCTGAAGAGCCTCCTAGCTCAGGGTCGCCCACTGCGGACAGCATCCCACCTGGGGAGGGGGCTGGTAGCCCATTCCTCACCGGTGTTAAGGGAGCAATCCTCCTCCTCTTCCATCCGAGGGTTGCGAGAAATTTCTCTGGAGCTTTGCACAGCTTCGGGGAAAAGTTGAAAGGGATGATAGAGGCCGGGCGGGGGGAGGGGGGGCTTGGGCGTTAACGTGACCCCCCTGTGTCTGCCCCTCAGGCCCAACCATGAAGCTGAAGAGGCCCGTGGTATCCAAGATGTATCAAGAACAGATCCAACAGCTCTACTCGGAAACGCCGGATTTCTGAACGAAGATCCCCGTTCTCTCCGCCGGCCTCTGTTCAAAGTGCAGCATCTTTACCGGAGTCTTCCTGGGGGGGCAAGGTGCACCGTCGCTTCCCTTGATAAATGAGGTTTTTTCCCAACAAAGCCATCGTCTTCTCTTGCCCTCCTCCACGACAGGAGAGTCCTCTGCACTTCGGACTCTGGCTTTTCTGGTGGGGAGCCTCAGGAAGAACCCCCGCCAGCTATTTTGACCCCCCGTGTCCCTCTTCCCGAAATGAATGTACCAACCTCAGGGTTTCTTTCTTTCTTTCTTTCTTTCTTTCTTTCTTTCTTTCTTTCTTTCCTTTTCTTTCCTTCTTTCCTTCTTTCCTTTTCTTTCCTTCTTTCCTTTTCTTTCCTTCTTTCTTTCCTACTTCCTTTCTTTCCTTCCTTCCTTCTTCTGTCCTTCCTTCCTTTCTCCAAGGGTGGGATGGGAGTTCTCTAGCAAACCAAAGGAAAACTTTGCAGCTGCGCCACACACAGTCTTGGGTGTGAACACTGTGTGTTCTTGTGGTGCCGTGGGGGGCAGCTGGTTGGGCGAGTCTTTGCACGGGGCACTTTTTCTCCTTCCACAAACGGCCGGTGTCCATGTTGCACACACACACACACAGCAGCAACATTTGTTCCCGCAAGGACGTCTGGCACACTTAAAAAGTCTTCTCGTTGTTTTTACCTGGTTGCGGAAGGGTGTGTGTGTGTGTGTTTACCTAGCGAGGTTCGACCGGAGAGTGGGATCTTTTTCAGCATCTTGGGGTCCACTTTGAGCCTCTTGTACCAGGGGGCCAACGTCCCAGCGAGGAAGGAAGGAATGGGCAGAAACCTCCCTCCCCTCGCTCACAAGTGTCTTGGGAACACAATCTGGGGACCTGGGTGAGCATCGGTCAAAAGTTTAACTTGCACTTGTTCCGTGTGAAGCTAAGACTTAAATTCCAGCCCAATTATCGTACGCGCAGGGGTGGGTGGGGAGCTAGGCTGCCCAGCTGTGCCTGCTCCCCATTAAATCTACACGAAACTGCAAGTACTGCTCTGGATTCAAAACCCAAGCGGTGTGGAAGAGCCAAAAGTGTGAATTTGTGCCGCTTTTCTGTGCAAAGAGGGGCTTATTTAAAGTTTGGTAAGAATTACGGTGAAGAGGCATTGAGCAAACGGGGGTGTGTGTGTGTGTCTTAAAGGAAGCGCGGGGTGCAATCATGGATTATAATTTTTAATAGCGTGAGCTAAACCAAATCACTTTTAGCTTCTAGTGTAAACATGAGGGGAGGGTGGGGGGCGTATTTGATAAAAGGTCAATCAGGCTGCTCTTGTTTTCGTGGGAATGGCTTAAAAGACTGCCACATGGAGCTCATCTCTTCTCCCTGTTAAAATGTGATAATAGGAGTTCCCTGTATTTATGAATTGGGTGCGAATTGGAAACGTGTCTTTAGGAATCAAATGTGTCCATTTGTCCATTTTTATTAGTGTGTTTTTTTCTTAAGTGTTTTCAAAGCCATCCAAAGCTGTGGGAGGGTCACCGCATATTGTAACATGGTCTGTAAGTTTAAACGTTTTGGGGTCTTTTTTTTCTTGCAAAATATGCAGATGTTGGCTTAACAACCTTCCAGGCTCCCCTTTTCCTTGCAAACGTGGTTATTATCTCTGACGGTGAGTTTTGAAGTTCGCCTTCCCTGATTCATCCTCAAATTTTGAGGTCCGGCTTCTTGATATTCTCTAAAGTGGAGTGCCAGGAAATCAGGACGCAAAAGCCAGGGGTGGCTTCGGGGGGGAAAAAAAGACATTTTAAGTGGAAATTCTGTATATTTTTTTCACCCATCTGTTGCAGGGCATGTTGTACACTTTATGTGGTCCCAGGTTTTGTCTTAAGGCCTTTTCGAATCATGTCAGGAAAATATTTCAGAATAAACAAAAAAAAAAAAAGATGCAAGCTCAGAACCGGCCTTGAGTGTGTGTTTTTTTTAGCCTCTTTTCAAGGGTGTCCCGGGTGAACTTCTGCCTGCAGCCAAACGCAGCCCCACAGGAGTGTTGTGGCAGGCTGAGCTGGACTGAGTGCAACCTTCCCTTCGGTTCTTGCAGGCCGTAAAACACCACAAGCCACGCAAAAACATGGTTAATGAGCCACCGTGGGGCAGTGGTTGGAGTGCAGTATTGCAGGCTACTTCGGCTGACTGCAGTTCGAACCTCACCAGGCTGAAGGTTGACTCAGCCTTCCCTCCTTCCAAGGTGGGTCAAATGAGGACCCAGATTGCTGGGGGCAAGAGGCTGACTCCGTAAACCATTTAGAGAGGGCTGTAAAGCGGTGTATAAGTCTTTAAGTGCCGTTGCTATTAATGGGACAGGCAGAAGGCTCACAGGAGGTGCTGTAAAGTACTGGGAAGCGTTTCATTTAGAGGCCATTCAAAGTTACAACAGACTTAGAATAACTTCATTGTGATTTTAAAGGTACACTAACCAGCATACCTTAAAATGAAATTTCATTGCATGCAGCTCTCAAAGGGTCACCACCTCCAATGAAAACTATAAAAATGTGAGTGTGAGTGAGAGAGATCTTAATAACCCCATAATCCCTTGCGGAGTGAAATGTGGGCTTGTGAATGGAGCTATCAGAGTGTTTACTGGCCAGATGCCCTTCCTATCGCCAATGCAGAGTTATTTTTCAGCAGATATATTCTTTGTGTCGAGAAATAGCTGCCTCTACCTAGAATTGAACTCACAGCCTCTTTATTGTGAGGCAAGAACTCCACCTCTAGGCTACTGCGTGTATGCATGTACACAAGTAAATATGCATATACCCACATATATGACACATACAAACAACACAGTCTATTTCGGATGTAAAAGTGACATGACTGTTTTTAACACTAAGGACTTTTGTCGCAACCCCGTGATCGTGTGAACAAAATTCAGACGTCTCATACTTACGACCGTTGCTGTGTCCCAAAGTCAAGCGATCCCCTTTTGCAACTTTTGGATGGTCAAAAATCCAGGGGGATTCACTTAGTAACCCTGTTAGTAACCCCTTGACTGCAGTGATTCGCTTAACAACCATGGGAAGGAAAAGTCATAACACGGGGCAAAACTCGCTTCACTAATGTCTCGCTTAGCAAGTAGAAACTTTGGGCTCAGCTGTGGTTGTAAGTTGAGGACTACCTGCATAAGTATATAACTCTAACCTCAACTGGGTTTTTTTTTTTAAAGAATAGGATAGGATAAGGAATAAGGATAGAATAGAATAAGAAAGAATAGAATAAGATGGGATAGGATAAATAGAATAGATTAAGGAACAAGGATAAATAAGAGTAAGATAAGGAATAAGGATAGAATAGAATAAGAAAGAATGCGATAGGATAAATAGAATAGAATAGCAGAGTTGGAAGGGACCTTGGAGGTCTTCTAGTCCAACCCACTGCCTAGGCAGGAAACCCTACACCACTACAGACAAATGGTTTTCTAATCTCTTTTTAAAAACTTCCAGGGTTGGAATAGAACAGAATAAAATAGAACAGAAGTTGGAAGGGACCTTGGAGGTCTTCTAGTCCAACCCCTTGCCTAGGCAGGAAACCCTACACCACCTTCAGACAAATGGTTACCTAGCATCTTCTTAAAAACAACTCACAACTTCTGGAGTTAAGAGACTAGTCCCTTATCTGAAATGGTACAGGTTCTCCTGCTTGGGCAGGGGGCTGGACTAGAAGACCTCCAAGGTCCCTTCCAGCTCTATTTATTCTTAAGTCTAAGCGCTATGGCTATTGATCCAGGCCAGCCGTGTAAAAGAAAAAAAGCTGATATGGCAGATAAACATTTAAGTCTCATCCCAAACTTGCTTTTTCCAAGAGGCAACGGAACTTTACTTGTTTTTGTTTATTGGATTTATATGCCGCCCTTCTCCCAAAGGACTCAGGCATACAACATTAGGGGGGGGGAAACATATTACAAAAGTTAAAAGGGAAATTAAATATAGCATCCAAAAACAAAACCCAATTAAAAATTTTAAAAAATAGATTAAAATTAACAATTAATCATTTATTTCATTCTGTTCAGGCCAGGCAGAACAGAATAAATTTTTATGGGGTTTTTCTTGATGAGATTTTTTTCTTCTCCGAGAAACTTTTTCAACTCTTGACTGTATTATAGAGCTGAAAACAAAACCCAATTAAAAATTTAAAAAATTAGATTAAAATTAACAATTAAATTAATCATTTATTTTATTCTGTTCAGGACAGGCCGAACAGAATAAATTTTTATGGGGTTTTTCTTGATGAGATTTTTTTCTTCTCCGAGAAACTTTTTCAACTCTTGACTGTATTATAGAGCTGAGGAAGCTTCTCGGAGGAGGAGGAGCGAAACCTCTTCAAGGAAAATCACCCCAAAAAAGCCCAGTTGCCTCTTGGGGGGGGGGGGAAGCATTTTTGGGACAACCACATCTGGATGACAGAAAGCCTCATGATGTCCCATCATCCCCAGCTGAATGGAGCAACATGGGCCTGCTGTGCTCCTCCCTCCTTCCCAAGTGGGCCCTTTAAAAACAGCGCTCTGCACATGCGCAGAGGCCCTCAGCAATCTTTCCTCTCCTCCCCCCCACACCCAACCCTACAATTCCCCCCCTCGCGCGCTTTGGCGCCAAAAACGCGCGGCAACCGCCGGCCCCGCCTCCTCCCCTCCTCCCCCGCCCGCCTTTCGAGAGCCGCCCAATGGGAGTGAGCCGAGGGGGCGTGTCCGCCGACGTCACGGGGCAGGCTAGCAACAGTTGCCTCGAAACCCCGCGCGAGGAGGCGCCATAGTGACCGTAGCCCTGGAGACGGTTACTTGCCAACGGGAGCCGCCGCCGCCGCCGCCGGCGCCGCCTGCACCCTCGGCCGCCGGAACCCAGCGCAGCCCCGCGGGGAGCCCGGCAGCCCCGGCGAGGCCAGGTAAGACTTCGGGGCGGGGGGGGAGGCTCCGCGTACCTGGCACCGGAGACGGGCAGGAGTTCCGGGATGTTGGCGGGTGAGGGTGTTGGGGGGGGGGGGTAGGAAGGCCGTGTTAATCCGGAGTGACTCCGGAGGAAGTTTGCAACAGGTGGGCCCAGGCGCTTTGGCTGGAGGGAGCGGCAGGAGGGCTGTATCAGCCCCCACCTCAATCCTAACCCACCTGTCTCTCTCCCCCCCCCCCATTTGCAAGCTTTCCCTTCAGGGGGAGGGATGGCTCAGGGTCGACCCCCCCCAACGCCGTAATTTTGGGGTGGGGGCGATTAAACTGAGTTTGGGGGGTCCCCAGGGCGGTGTTTCCCAGCTCAGCAACTTTTGAGACGGGCGGACTTCAACTCCCAGAATTCCCCAGGCAGCTTTGCTGCCTGGGGAATTCTGGGAGTTGAAGTCCGCCCGTCTCAAAAGTTGCTGCGCGTGGGAAACTAGATACTTTCCCCCAAACTCTTTTGCTCCACGACCCTCCTGGACTCCCAAAGCCCCTGGTGGTGGTGTTTTTTTTGGGGGGGGAGGGGGTTTCTCCTCTTTCTTGCCCCCTTTCTCCCGTACATTAGGATGGGTGACAAATAGGGGGGGGGTTAGTCTGGGGGATGACATCCTTGCATGAGGAGCGACTGGTGCCAATCAAGAGTCCGGTTTGGGTTGGCAGGGAAATGACACAAATCGTGGTTGGATCTGTGAGCTGTGTCGAGGGATCTCCTTGCTTTCTTGCTAAGGATGACGCTGGGGGGGGGAGGGAGCGAGGGAGGAAGGAGAAAGAAAGGGGAAGGAGAAAGGGAAGGAGAGGAAGGGAATAGGTTAAGGAAAGAAGGGAGGGGGAAGAGGGAAGGAAAGAAAGAGAAAGAAGGGAAGGGAGGGAGGAAAGTTGGAAAGAAGGAAAGAGAAAGGAAGGGAAAGAAGAAAGAGAAAGAAGGGAAGGGAGGGAGGAAAGTTGGAAAGAAGGAAAGAGAAAGGAAGGGAAAGAAGAAAGAGAAAGAAGGGAAGGGAGGGAGGAAAGTTGGAAAGAAGGAAAGAGAAAGGAAGGGAAAGAAGAAAGAGAAAGAAGGGAAGGGAGGGAGGAAAGTTGGAAAGAAGGAAAGAGAAAGGAAAGGAGCAAAGAGAGAAAAGGAAGGAAGGCGGGAAGGAAAGGGAGGGAGGGAGGAAAGTTGGAAAGAAGGAAGGGGAAGAAGAAAGAAAAGGAAAGAAGCAAAGAGAAGGAGAAAGAAGGGAAGGGAAGAGAGGGAGGGAGGGAAGTTGGTTTCGCGGTGCAGAGCCTGGCGGGATTCCTTCCAGGCAGCCAAGGGGTCTTGGCCAGAGCCACCCAGATCTATTTAAAACATCCCCTCCCCTCCCAAATGCCAGCACTCTTCAAATCTGGCTGACATTCCTGCTGGAGCTGACTTCTGTCTGGCTTGGCGTGCCAGGACTTGCTGCTGCTGCCGCCTCCTCCCTCGGCTCGGCAGCGTCGGGGAGATTAGATTTCACATAAGCCGAACCCGGCCTTCCTTTTCCATTGCATGCTGGGCTGATCCTTGTCTGTCTCTCTCTCTCTCTCTTTCTCTGAAATTGAACCAGAGGGGAGCAGGAAAAGGGCCGGCCCTCTCGGCCTCGGGATTTGGAGAAGGGGACGAGCTCAGGATGAGCTTTGCTCCACTTTGCAAACATTTGGAAGCAAACTTAGTGGCGTGACGCAGATTGACATGATGCAAGGAGAAAGACGGGAAGGGGAGGGGAGAGAAAGGCTGATGGTGCTTTTCGCTGCCTTTCCTGATAAAGCTCCTCTCTCGTTGTGTGAACGATAAGAGCGTTTATGACGGCGAGGTTGCCTTATCTGTCCACGAGACACTCCCACAGTCCCCACCACCGATGATCAAAGCCGGGCTCCGGAAACTGAGATAACGCTCCCTTTTTTGGTGGTGGTTTGTTGGTTTTGCTAAATCTTTGTTTTTAGTCGATTTTAGTTTGTTTTCATCCCGGACGAGGAAACGGACAGATTGGGAGCAACAGATTGGCTCCTGTTGGGGGCCTAAGGCTGACTCCTACCTCTGCTTATTAACCCCGGGATGCAATTGGCCAGACAGGTTTATGGTTCACTGTTTATGGTTTACCGTTCTCGGCGTGCAATTAAGAAGAGGCCCATGGACAAGAGTTAAGCGGTTTAATCAGGATAGAGCTGGAAGGGACCTTGGAAGTCTTCTAATCCAGTGTTTCCCAACCTTGTCAACTTGAAGATGTCTGGACTTCAACTCCCAGAATTCCCCAGCCAGCGAATGCTGGCTGGGGAATTCTGGGAGTTGAAGTCCAGACATCTTCAAGTTGACAAGGTTGAGAAACACTGTCCTAACCACTGCTGGGGAATTCTGGGAGTTTAAGTCCAGACATCTTCAAGTTGACAAGGTTGGGAAACACTGTCCTAACCACTGCTGGGGAATTCTGGGAGTTTAAGTCTGGACATCTTCAAGTTGACAAGGTTGGGAAACACTATATCTAATCCAACCCCTGGCTCAAGCAGGGGATCCTACAGCAATGGGGGGGGCAAACCTTTTTCTAAAGCGGTGCCACAACACCGTGTGCATGCACTATCGCACACGAGCAGGTGCCCACCCACCTGTGCTGGTGCAAGCGACTCCCCACCTGCGCATGCATGAGCAACCCACCGCGGCGCATGTACGAGCGACCCCCATGTGTGTGGGGGGGAGATTTTCACCCTCCCCAGGCTCCGGAGGCTTTCCTGAAGCCTAGGCAGGGCGAAAACAGCCTTTCCCCCCCCCCCCACTGCCCTCCGGAAGGCTGAAAATCAGCTGGCCAGTGCACACATGCGCACTGGAGTTGAGGGCTGCCCTGCCGGCAAATGTGGCTCCACGGTGCCGCGTGCCACCTGTGGCATGCGGGCCATAGGTTCGCCATCCCAGCCCTCCAGCATTTCAGGCAGATGTGCGTTTTCCCAGGCACTTACAGAAGCACCTGGCAGTGATGCTCCCCACGTTTTCCTAGCTTTCCGAGGAGTAGGTTGTGGTCTACTTTGCCGAATGCCTTGCTGAAGTCTTTACTACAGTGTTTCTCAACCTTGGCAACTTGAAGATGTCCGGACTTCAACTCCCAGAATTCCCCAGCCAGCGAATGCTGGCTGGGGAATTCTGGGAGTTGAAGTCCAGACATCTTCCAAGTTGCCAAGGTTGAGAAACATTGGTCTACTATTTCCATTTCGCTGTTCTGCTCATTTAGTCACTTTGTCTAAGGATGAAATGAGATTGGTTTGACCCGACATGTTTTCTAACCAACTCCTGCTGGCTACTAGTTACAACTTTGTTTCTAGAGCTTTGCAAATCTGTTTATTGATTCTTTTGTTCCAGGATCTCCCCAGGCAGTTTTCTAAAGTGTTGTTTGTTTGTTTTTGAAGTGTCCTAAATGGCAGCCCTGTGAGGAAAAACAGGCTGTTGCCCAGTTCAAACAGGGAAGTTTGTTGGACGAGGCCATTCAGTTTAAAGAGGAGGGGAGAAAAGCTTTGATGCCAGTTCCTTTTCTCCGCCCGCCCCCGGCCTCATCCGGACCACAGCACCCACTTCCCTTCAATGCCTGCTGCCCTCCTTTCCCTGCGGTGCCAACTCAGCTCTTCCCTTCGTCGGCAAGTCTCTTCCGTGCAAAAAACGGGGAAATGCAGCGTCAGTGCCCTGGTGTTGCAAGAGGCAGGCCTGTTCCTCCGCCCCCCTTTTTTTTTTCCCTTTCTGCAGTAAAGTTTCTCCCAGGGCTGCTGGGGGAAATGTTTTCCCTTCCCTGCCTGGCCCTGCAGAGTCCTGGCTCTGTGGAGGCTTCCTGGCCGATATGTTTGCTTTCGCTTTGCAAAGCCCTTGTCTGAACTACTTCCGGGTTGGAGTCCCTGGAAGCTGCAGATTTAGACCCCAAGAAGCAGAATAACCGAGTTGGAAGGGACCCCTGGGGGCATTCTACTCCCACCCTCTTCTCTAGCCAGAGACCCTAGGCCAGGGCTGCCAAAGTCAAGGCCCCCGGAGCTGGAGCCGGCCCGGGGGGAGGAGTGCTTAGATCTGCCCCGCAGGACCATCCTGGAAACAGCAAAAGACCGGCCCAGGGGGGCCTCTGACAATGGTCAATGGAGCCCCCTTTCACTGGCAGGGCCCTCGAGGCCCCACAGGTGCCCCCAACACGAGTGGCGTCGGGCTGGCCACGCCTACCCCAGCCCCTCATGGTCAAACCCTTACGCAGCCCTCAATGGAATCGAGTTTTGACACCATTTAGGCCGTTGCTTTGAGCTCCGAGCTTGGCAATTTTTGCAACTGTTTTGTCACCATTCGTGGAGACCTCGTCGGTGCGTTTTGCCTTGTGCTCGTCTGACAGGTCTGACAGATGAGCACCAGTCAAAGCGCACGGATGATGTCTCCTCGAGTGGTGACGAAACGTTTGCAAAAATTGCCAAGCTCGGAACTCAAAGCAACGGCCTAATTACCAACCTGAGCCACTAATATTCAAACATTTCAACCCTATACCATGTCAGACGGATGGCTGTCAATCAGACTCCCTTTCTGAGCTTCAGCTGTTCCCCTCG